>NW_028141159.1:2708195-3010118 GCF_030444845.1 Prenolepis imparis
CGCAAAGTATCTCATAGAGAGAAGAGGTCATTTATTCGAGTACTACGTGTACAGCTATTTGTTTTCTCGCTCGATTTATGACACTGATTTTATTCAAGTATCGTACTTACGTCAACGTTAAATAGAACATTGATAATTAATTCGATGTACTCACATTCGCCTTTTCCAGTCTTCTCTGGGGATGGGGGATCAAGTTCAATAGGTATTTAAGAATCCGCGTCAAATCCAATAATCAAGTTTAGAAGTAATCGAATCTGGAACATACATACAAAATAATATTTAATATTATTTAATTATATTAAATCAATTATTTAATTATATTAAATACTATTTCATAAAAGATTCAAACACATCTGATCTATATTCAAGTCTATTTGAAAGTATTGAGTTTTTTTTTTTTTTCAAAGTAATCAGAGAGTCGAAATCATGCAAACAAATTCGAGTCCACTTGTAAGATATTTAATTCCATCGCTAGTTCTCTGATCGAAATAGCTCGACGACGCGATTCTTGTGATAATCCTCTCTCTCATTCGAGAGCTTTTTTTCGTCATTTTCTCTCGGGTCTCGGTGATGAAGCGATTACAAATTCCAATTGACGGAGGGACGTTCCTCCGAATAAGTCTGCACGAATCAACCGCGGATAACGCATAACGGAGTTAATATGCTAAAACACACGGCTAACTTGTTTATCGTTAATGAGGCTGGAAAGTACGAGAGAGCGAAGCAAGCGTCGGTGCTATATCGAGGTAACATATGACCTAGGCAAAGTGCAAACGCGAAATTCTAAGCGGTCTGATGGGTTTGCCAGATGCTAGAGGCGGCGTGTCTCGCTGTAAAATTTAGCAAACGCAGCAAGAGAGCACACGCGGATTATATTTCTTACCAAATGTTGTTTACCTGAGAATATCGTTACCTCGCGGGACAGAAAATAGTAATGAATATTAATGTCGCGAGCATTTAATTACATCGAAGATAACTATCTAGGCAGCGCGTCTAGGGAGAAAGAGAGAGAGAGAGAGAGAGAGAGAGAGAGAGAGAGAGAGAGAGACTCTCGGCATTATTATAAGCGTCACCCATGTACTTTAGCGTGTTAAGCGCGAATTGGAGCGTGCTTATCAAAGTCAGAAGGTATGAAAATTTGGATGCTACATAGATATATTATTATCATGTCGGAGATACAATTTTCTACGTCGATTAGTGTAAATTTTACAGTCACTCTTATCACTATTCAATATACGCATATATTATTTATAGCTTTATAGTCCAAAGTTAAATACGACGTCGATCAATCTTACATTACGTATGTTAAACGTCGTTGGATCGATCCTTAATCGCGATGAAATGGTAACACACGGGACGTACATATACATACGAGGGCAGTAGCAGCCATAATTTATGAGAATATGGCTTGTACCATAAAACGCAACAGACCGCGTAACGTTGTGCAAAGCCGCGGAACTTGACTAACCTTGCCACATGTTCTAGATCACCAACGTGCATGATTATTACGAAGCGCCTGGTTATATGGCGCCCCGTTTTTTCCACCTTCTTTCTTTCTCCCTCTCCCTCTCCCTCTTTTTCTTTGTACTTGTATCCCTCCCCCGAGGCTATTGGATCTTTTATGAGGAAACGCGACATAATATACCGCTCGGAGTCCGCGCCGTGATTAATGGCGCTTGGTTTATGAGGAGCGCTTTGATTTATCGAGTGCCTTGTTCTCTAAAGTCGCTCTTTCCCCCTCCTGCCCCCCTCGCACGCTCAACTTTACCGATTAATCCCCCGGACATATCTTTCGGGGGCTGCCCTCCCTCTACCCTTCGCTAACACCCGCGCTAATAGCCGTCCGTTTCTCTTGCGCTTTCAGCTCGATGAGAATCACAACCACAAGCCGGTGTTCTCCAATTGCTCGAATTATGCACCCGTAGTGAAGGAGGAGGAACCGGCCGGCACGGTGGTGATCCAGGTGCACGCCGAAGATAAAGATCCAACGGAGGAAGGAGGTACTGTATACGTCATCAACGATATAACTAGGATATACTGTATATAAAATGTCGTTGTAAATTATGCGCGTAGTTAAACAGAGTTAAATTTTCTTTTTTTTACGATCTACTCAAAGTTTTATAACTCTGAATCGGTACAAGAGCGAGGACCAAGTCTTTAGAAACATCTGCCTCGCATTTGAGCTTATTTTTTAATTACACAAGCTTGATGTACTCAATATGTTTTTGCCGGTTTATCGAGCGAAATCATGCAACAAATACGTATATGGATACGGTATATGGATATTATATATATATTAAATTTTATAATTTTATTTATTTGAAAAATATTTATTTTTAATAGGAAAAATTGGCAAAAAGTAATTATAAAAATAGGAATATTAATATTAGAGATTAAAGGTATAATTTAAATAAAACTTTTTTTTTATTAGTAAATATAGTTACAAAAATTAAATCGAATGAAATTAAATTTAAATAAAATTGATAAAAATTAAAAGAAAAGATATAAATGGGGAGGAGATTAATTAATTAAATTAACGAGATCAGACGAATGGAAACACTTTTCTACATTTATAAATTGATAAAGCGAAAGATGTGCATTATTTTGCACAACACAGTGCAGTGAAATTCAACATAAAACGAACATAGAACGAGTCATTAATCCGGACGATGTCTGGACCATGAATTTTCAGGTACTATTACCTACAGTTTCGTGACCGCTCCCGACGAGAGGTTAAAATTCGAGATCAACAATAAGACGGGTCTCATCAGGACGACCCAGATGCTGGACAGGGATGAACCCGCCAGGGAAAAGGAAGCTTATCTCACAGTGCTCGCGACTGACAATGGAAGGCCACAGCTGGATGACGTGTGCACATTTAAGGTCACCATTGAGGACGTCAATGATAATTCGCCCGTCTTCGACAAAGTGGTACGTTGCTAACTACCCAAAGTTTACCAAAGTTACTAACTCGTTAACTCTCTTATGATTCGTATTTACAAAAGAAACTGGGTGCATGTGATACGAATACATACATAATGTACACGTACGCTGCTTATACGAATATCATAATTGTACCGAAATCGTAAAAATCGAAAAAATCCATCATGGCTTAACAGGAAGACAGCAAAGCGTTTTTTCGTTTAACGATATAAAAAATTTTGATTTTTCTCAATCTTTTTTTAATCGAGACATTATCGATAAATATAATTTTATAGAAAAAAAAACATTTTGATTGTATGAATTTTTAATTGTACACAGAGAGAATTTTTTCTTAGAATTTACTCTGAAAATCATGGTAATCGTGGGACAATATGGTATAGAAAGAATTTTATGTGAATTTCTCTGATATGTTTGATAAATTTTACTATGCAGTTTAGTAAAATTAATCAAATATATTTTATATTTTATTGATAGATATTATTATTTTTATTGTGATAAATATTAATCAGAGATATTCTCATAAAATTCTTTCCATACCATATTGTCCCATGATTACCATGATTTTCAGGGTAATCTCTAAGAGGAAATTTTCTCAGTGTATAATATATTCTCATATATGGTTCTATATATATATATATACATTCTATATATATATATATATACATCTATATTTCTACAATAAATTATTAAATTTCTAAAATAAAATACTTTTGAAAATATTTTAGTACATTTAGAGAAATGAACAAAATTAATTTAATGACAAATTTTATATCGCGAATTATTGTGATAGAGAGAGAGAAATTTTCATGTACATATATTTTATAAGTTTTCCTTTTTTCATAACCTAATATCCATTACTGCTACTAACATTTTCTGCTTGAATTTTTTTTTTGTTTTACTTCAATCCCAGGTCTTCCGTGGATACGTATGGAAGGTTGGTTTTAAATTTGCGGTGTAAACATTGCTCGATATGCGAGATGAATGAAAAAAAATATTTCACAAATTTTGTCTCCTTTTTACATACAGTTTACGTTTTTTTTTTTTCACGGAACGAACTATTATTTTTATATATTGAATGTTCAAATTTTATCTGTACGAGCTTTAAAACGATATTTAGGCAATCACCGCACTTAATATGATGAACTAACATTTTTTTGCCATTTCTCTCTCCGTGTTAAAGAAATTATCATGTGCATGTACTGAAATGGAAGGAATGATAATGGTTTTAGAAATGATAATGCACCGTAAGCATGATTTGTACGAAAACTGCATGTAATACATTACGCTAAATGACGTTTTAGAAATTATCTCGTACACCTCGCGTGTGTTGTGTATGTGTAATAATCGTTTCTCGTTCAATGTTCTAAATTTTACACACGTTTAACACAGGCGTATACGGAATCCGTGCCGCAAGATTTACCTGTTGGTCGAGAGGTCATGAGAGTCTCCGCTACCGATATCGATGACGGCAATAATTCTGTCGTGCGATACAGTCTATCGTCTAAGAGACCGGATGATGCTGTATACTTTCGGATCGACCGCGAGAGCGGTGTCATATTCCTCAACAAAGTTATAGACGTAAGTAATATGAGAGAGGGGATGAACGCGATGTTAAGAGGGTAACTTTGTTTTATAATGATGTCTTGAAAAATAGAACACTTTTGCAACATTTTCTTGATAGTTAAGTGGCGATAGTGAGTAATTTTTATCTTTGTTCGTGAATTTCCACATTATTCATTAGCGAGCTCTATTACGTAAACTACATAAGTTTACTATTTTTCTATACTATAAAATACTATTTTTTTAAATTTGTTATTTTATATTTTTTTCATGTTTACTAAAAATTTTACGCCACTTATAAAAGCTGTAATAAATAATACAACGCATCGAACTATACTTATTTTAAAACAAAAAAGAAAAGAATAAAGAGAGCTTGAGTTTTCGAAGCTTAATTTAACAGATTACATAAATCTCTTATATTATGTTCATTATGAATTTGCGCAGCGGAATCCAGATTATAAATTCAGTATGATAGCTACCGCCGAGGATATTGGCGAGAGCCCAAACTTTAATGTCATCGATCTTGACATACGGGTTGTGGAATCGCATAAGAAGGCACCAGCTTTTTTACCGAGGCCAGCGGAACCAATTAAACTTAAGGAGAATTTTAGCGATTTCGATGCTAGTATTGTCCGTTTAAAAGCAGTTTCCAACATTGATAACTCCAGCAATTCGGACAATTCGTATCTGCTCTTCGAGCTTGTCACCGGTAGAACGGAACAGACTAACAAAGGGAACACTTTTAGGTATGTCTATGTAAATTATTTATCTTTATATCGCATTTACATAATAAAACATATTTTATACAATTGCATTCTATATAATTTTATCCATCATGCTTATGATATGTGTATGTGTGTGTATATATAAATAGATTAGAATCCAATAAGGACATAGCGGATATCAAGCTCTCTCAACATCTCGATTACGAAAGTAACACGCAGTATTCGTTAATAGTACGAGTACAAAATAAATATCAGTTAGCCGCCGAAACAGTGATCGATATCGAAGTTCTCGATGTAAATGACAATATTCCAGTTTTTCGTGATATCAAGAAGGGAAGCGTGTTAGAAAACGAGCCTCAAGGAGTTCCTGTAATGCAGGTGCGAGCCATCGACGCCGATGGCACTTCCGCTAATAATCAGGTATTGAAATTATCTAATAATAATAATATTGTTTGTACTTTAAGAGAATTTTTTATTACACGATTGTATCTGTGCGATTATTATTAATACGACACCTCGATTTGATTTTTCTCAAAAGGTCAGTTACGAATTGGACAACTTCAAGGATCTCTTCACGATCGATCCGCAAACTGGTAACATCACGACCTTGAAGACGTTCGACAGAGAGTACGAAGACACGTACAACGTCAAAGTAATAGCAACGGATAATTCTCCGAGCGCTCTGTTCAAAACCGGAGAGCACAATAAAGGGCAACAGGTGTTTCGAATCGAGATTGCCGATAAGAATGACAATCCACCTCGTTTCACTCAAAAAGTCTATACCCACAATTCGATTTACGAAAATGCAAACATCAATGCGCCTGTGACTGAAGTCAAGGCTGTCGATTCCGATACAGCCAGTCCCGTCACTTACAGCATCATTTCGGGCAACACTGACGATAGCTTCTACATCGAAGCTACAACGGGAAAGATTCGGGTGAACAAGCCGCTCGATTATGAAAAAATCACCAAGTACAATTTGACAGTAAGAGCGTTCGATGGTGTATTTAACGATACCGCCCAGGTTGAGATTTTTATCGAAAACGTCAATGACAACCCACCAGTCTTCGAAGACTTTAACAAAAATCCGACGATAGAGGAGGAAAAATTGATAGACGGTAAGACACAGTAATTTTTAGTAATTAAAACAAATTAATCTTAATTTTAACACAAACTTACATGCTTTCTCTTACTGTCTAACTAGGATGCATCACAACTGTGGTGGCCCACGACCCCGATATCGAAGATAGGAATGCCGATCAGCATATCGCCTACTTTATCGTGAAAGAAGATCAGCAACCCCTGATAGGAATCGACAAATCGGGCTGTATGAAGTTGAAGAAGCCGCTGGATCGCGATCCGCCGAATGGTTATTCAATGTGGACCGTGAGTTGGACTATAAATGATATTTTTATCGAGTTAAAATATATATGTATATCATATAAACTTAATTTCTTACTTTATTCTTACATTTGCAGGTGATCGTGATGGCAAGAGACGAAGACGGATCGCCTACGGCTCTACGCGAGTTGGTGATGGTCAACATCACTCTCATAGATATAAACGACAACGCACCGTTTCTCGATATGCCTTATCCCGTAATCTGGGACGAAAACAAGCCGCCTGGCAAGATAACCGAGCTCAAGGCGCGAGATTACGATTCCGACGAGAACGGTCCGCCGTTCGAGTTTCGAATCGACGACAGTGCGGACGATGAGATCAGATCCAAGTTCGACATTCGCGAGATTAATCTGTACGCGCGAATCGAGTTCGATCGCGAAGAGAGGAAAAGCTACGATATACCGATCGCGATCACGGACAGCGGGATGCCACCTATGACGGGTACCTCGACACTGACTGTCATCATAGGCGACGAAAATGACAATCCTATGCAGGAGGGCTCGAGTTCTATATTTGTTTACAATTACAAGGGAGAAGCTCCCGACACGGAAATTGGACGCGTTTACGTTAACGATTTGGACGATTGGGATTTGCCGGATAAATCTTTCGACTGGGCCTCCCATCACGACGGATTCCATCTAGATCCCAGCACCGGCATGATCACCTTGCAGTCGGGTACAACAAACGATACCTTCGTATTGAAATTTATCGTCACTGAGAAAGGCCATCTTATTAAAGCTCACCAAGTACACGCATATGTGAATGTCACCGTTAAAGAGCTTCCGGAAGAAGCCGTGGACAGATCCGGTTCCGTGCGATTTTACGGAATAACCGCGGAACAGTTTGTGGCACCCGACGAATCCGGGGTTAGTAAGAAGGAGATTTTTCAAGAGAAGCTGGCCACCATGCTAAACACATCGGTCGAGAATGTCGACGTGTTCACGGTGCTTCATTCGCCTCATCACAACAATAGGAGTTTGTTGGACGTCCGATTCTCGGCACATGGCAGTCCGTATTACGCTCCCGAAAAGCTGAACACGATTATAGCGCAACACTCGAAACAGATTGAACGGGAAATGAAAGCGGACATTTTGTTGGTAAACATCGACGAGTGCTTGTTTGAGAAGCTTTATTGCAACAGTTCATGCCGCAGTTTCTTAAACGTCAGCACTATTCCGTATTCCGTATACACTAATACCAGCTCGTTCGTCGGTGTTAGAGCGATTGTCGATCCGCTATGCACTTGCACCGTAGCGGAACCTATCGTCTGCTTAAATGGCGGCACTCCTCTGGCAGAACGATGCGAGTGTCCACCTGGTCTGGAAGGACCAAGATGCGAACTGTTGGGTATCGGCTTTCACGGAGACGGCTGGGCTATAATGCCGCCACCTGATCAAGCCTGCGACGAATCGCATATAGGTAGGGTTTCTCTAGTCAAGTCTATTTTTTAAAAAAAACCGGGAATTATCAGGAATTTTTTTTTACCTCTTGAAAAATTCCGGAATTTTATTGACACTCAGGGAATTTTTTTCGAAAATTGTGTCTGATAATTTTACTTTTATTTATATATATCACTTAATTAACATATCTTTATATTTATAACATTCAAATTTTTTCTCCATCATAATTTAATTTAAATTTTTATTAAAATCTCTGTGAAATTATTAACGATCTCTTTTTTTTTTAGTATCAAAGTTTCATGCAAATTTCATGGAAATATCTTAAGACGTTTATATTTATAATAAATTATTTTAATGAGTAGACACCCTGCTAATACTTTGTATTTATTATACGTTATTTTCATTACTCGTTTCTATATAAATGAATTTATTACAGGAGTGGAAATAACACCACACGTGGACAATGGCCTTGTCTTTTACTTTGGTCCCATGACTTACAGCCCTAAACTTGGACTTCGAGATTTCATGGCTTTGGAACTTCAGCAAGGCTACGCCGTGTTGTACATCGACTATGGAACGGGAACTGTGAGACTAGATCACAAACAAATCAAATTGACGGACGGCAAGAATCATAGAATAGATATTTACTATACGAAAACTGTAAGAACTTTCGCTACTGTTTTGTTCAAAATTGAATAAGTGCGATTATCTCATCGTACTTGATTTTTTTTCCAGTCGATGGAGATGAGAGTTGACAATTGCGGTATATCCGCTTGTATGAGTCTCACTGCGCCGCAAGGAACCAATGAATTTTTAAACGTCAATAGTCCTATGCAAGTAGGAGGTACATTAACTAATCTGGCACACTTGGCGTCGAATTTAGGATGGGATCATCAACCAACTGATAAAGGATTTGTCGGCTGTATACGTAACATGACATTCAATGGAAATGTAAGTGACGAAGAAAAAGAGATATGAAAAAAATATAGTGATGTAAATTTTATTTCTCTCTATGTGTTTATTTCAGACGTACAACTTAGGTATGCCGTCGCTGTCCAGAAATGCAGATCCCGGTTGCAATCACGGTATGGCAAAGGCCATCTCATTCGGGATCGACACGAATTTTATAGTAGCCATATTAGTTTGCGTATTGATATTGTTAATACTACTCGTCGCCGTAGTAGTACATAGAAGAAAGACGGATGATTTGTACAAGGATATGGATGATATTAGGGAAAATATTATTAATTACGAAGACGAAGGAGGCGGTGAAGTTGATACGGCATTTGACTTGAACGTGTTGAGAGCCATTTACGATGCACCGCCTATTGATTCTAAGATAGCTCCAATTGGCCTACAGGGTAGAGGTAGAAAAAACGACAAATAATACTATATATAATGTGCTTCTTGCATATAGATCGTAACATTGTACAAAAACTAAACTAAAAGAATTCTGTTTGTTTAAAGGAACCGATGAAGTTCCAGACATTTGCGGTTTCCTAGACGGAAAGAAGGAAAGCTGCGATAAAGATCCCGATACGAATCCGTTCGACGACGTAAGACATTATGCTTACGAGGGAGAGGGTAACTCGGAAGGCGATCTATCATCGCTAGCATCCTGTTAGTATTTTTAAATACAGATACAAGATATTTAAATAAAAGATATTTTTCTTGCGTCTCAACTTTTTATGTTTTCTGTTCTTTTTATTTATAGGCACCGACGATGGAGATCTCAAATTCAATTATTTATCTAATTTTGGACCAAGATTCAGAAAATTGGCAGACATGTATGGGGAGGATCCAAGTGATGAGGAAAGTGACGGAGTCGGTGAACGAGAAAGCGAAAGCTGGTGTTGAGTTTTCTTAATTGAAAACTTCGTAGATATAAAATTTTAACGCAGGTAATATATAATTATTTGGATAATCTTTAAACACATAATTCTGTACACGTAATTAATATATAATTAATAATTATATATTATAATTATATAATTATAATTATATAAAATTATATATTAATATAATTAATTAATATTTACGCAAATGTGAATTATATATTATAGTATAATTATATATTAATATAATTAATAAATACTCACGTAAATGTGATTATTATTATGTTGCTAAAAAATGCATATACAGCTTACAGATTCGCTCCAGCACGTGTGGTCTATGTAATCATAAATAAGAGTCTACATGCCACAGGGGATTTGTATTACATAGATATGTACATTTCCACAATCTCAGGCCTCTAACAACGGTCAAAGAATAAGGCTTAAACTGTACTTAATATGATACGCGTGGTTTCCATTCATCGATTGCTCTAATTTAAAAACTGCAAAAGACGAAGAGCGTATTATAATACGCAATCCTATTGACGCGAGTGTAATAATTACGCATAAGCGTGATTTATTTAATATAGACGGAATAAACTTTATAATTCGCGAGTGACTATATGGACGCTACAGATGAATTCCGTTTATTCGGGAAAGTGATGCGTATCTCATATACTGATTCTTAAAATGAATTTTTATATTGTGTCGATAAAAAAAAACTTAGCGCGTTTATGTTATAATTTTACACTAGAAGTGATATATGTGTAATAAGTGGGACAAGAGAGAGAATAGTGCGTTCACTGTACGTTGCACGAATATATGAACATTGAAACAAGTTCTGGATTATCGTATTCTCGTTGTATGTACTTCGACGAGTTGTTGGACAATCTACATTTCCATGCATAGGCGATCTTTCTTTTTTTTCTACGTAATTACATAATTACGAGTATAATTATGACATATTGTATTTTGAGAAATTATAATAAGCGATGTTCTATACATGGGTTAAGAGTATAAAAACAGATAATCTGCAGCATAACTATATTGTATTATATAGACGGCTTAATACTTTGTCGATTATTAGAAATCATTTATTAATAATAATTAGTGAATGATGTATAAAAAAGTGATTTAAGGAAACTTATAAAAATTTTGTTTATGCTTTTAAAATAAAAATTAAAAAGTAGTTATATGGGCCAGTAATATTGACATAGATTTGTTCCCTCTTTTTTTTTCTTTTTTATATTTTGACTTTTAAAATTATCAAAGACTTTTCTACATAATAGTTTATTGATAATAAATATATATATTTTTTTCTTTTCAATATATAAAAAGTTAATGAAGTATTAAGCACATGTTTTAATTGTTCATTCATTGAATCTGGATGAGAGAAAGAGAGCTATTGTCTATTTTGTTAATATTTTTTTTAACGTTGCGTATTATAATAGCGGTGAAATGCTATATGACTGACTTTATAACTCGCCGTCTAGGAAAACCTGAGTAACTTCGTAAAGCTGCAAAATTGACTGCCAGATTCAAGAGATAACCACTCGCCTCTGTATCATTAGCTTTTAACATTACGTGCATTCCAGCAACGAAGGATGTAGTTGGATAATGCCAGTTTATAAAATGTCAATAATATACATTGTAGTTTTGTAACTAATGGTCTATAATGAGATAGATACAGTAAGTTTTGTCGATTACTAATGTGTGTTCTTGAGTTTGGCAATCTTCAAGTTACAAAGGGAGTTTCCAGACTATTTTTTATACATACCTTATATAAATAAATATATATATATATATAAAGAGAAATATATATACAGATGTGAAAGAAAAATGATACATAATGTCAGCGATCAATGAGATAATTTTAAGAGAAGATGCCGAGCACACTCTTATGAGAATAAAAAAAGAGCAGCGCGTGAATAGAAGAGTGAAAGAGGAGAGATAGGTGAAGCGTCACTCTTCTATATTTAATTGATATAGTATTTTAATAATAATTATATGTATGTGAGTGAGAGTAAGAAGAAAAAGTGTACATGATATGAAATGCCATGAGTGTATGCGTATCGATATATTATCAGATGAACACACGTACGTACAATATTATTACGTGCGTATTGTTACATTCGATATATGTTGCAAGCCGCAATAACTATATGTATATATACATATAGATACACATACCCTTTATATACGTATATTTCTCTCGCGAAAATCGAAAAAGTTATTCTCATCGCAGACTTGTCCGTAATATTGTTTCGCCAATAGGATTATAAACAACAAAGTATATTATGTGAGTATTCCACACATTATTGCGACCGAATGTAGGACAATGAATGAAGAATCGATGCATCAAGATCGAGTGCCATAGTGCGCTTTGAATATTGAGCTTTTTCCTCGTTTCGCGGAATATAATTTCTATTAGTAAGATCACTTTGTATCGTGATGCGCAAATAATTTCGAGATAATTAGTTTCATCACGGAAATAATTGTTCGTGTCCTTCGTTATCTACCTGTTTCATATTATTATTAATCCATCATCATTTTTCATAATTATATCTTCATGCGATTGATAAGCATTTATATATATCATTTATGAATGCTCTTATTTTTAAGCTTATTGTACACGATAAAGCTACTATAACATATGTATTGTCTGCGCGTGGTTAACGTTGAAACGTTGAAACACGAGAACAAATGTTTTTTTCGATTATTTTGGTGCTCTTATAAGATTCGTCAGGTTTTATATGACATATGTTATTAGTTATTAATGAAGAGATAATTGTGAAACCTATTATAGAAAGAAACCTATTATAATTTAATACTTGTCATAATAGATAAAAAAACAAAAATATTTTAATGTCCTCAAATGCATTCTGAGAAATTCAAAATTATGGCAATAAAATATGTGTATATATAATTATATATTCGACAAATTTTCAATTTTAGTTTGTCTGTTTTTCTTATAAGAAACAGTGATATGTTCTTGTACATAAAGTATAAAATTGATCCTTGCATATTTTATGTATAAGAGTTCGAAAATAATTTTTATCAACTTTAACTGTTAAGAAATATCAAAATAGCACCGATGACATTTGCTGTTTGTTAATTCGCTCGTTAAAAAGAAATCTCAACGTACCGCGCATTTTTAATACATATCGAGAAATCTATTATATATGTATGATAAGGAACATAACTTAGATGGATGTATGTGATCTCAAGAGTTGAGGAGCGAATTTTAAATGTTCTTCTTTCGTGAATGTTTATGAAGCTACTTAGGCGCTTGCCATTGAACAACGATTAGGACAAAAATGGATAGAATATAACAAAGCTGTAATTTAGTCATTTCTAGAGAGAGAGAGAGAGAGAGAGAGAGAGAGAGAGAGAGAGAGAGAGAGAGAGAGAAAGAGAGAGACAAGATTATTATCCATATTAAAATTTAACTTTTTGTGTTGTGTCGCATAAATTCACTTTTTTCATTAAGGCAATATTTGAAAGCAAGCGTTACGCGACAAAATGTTATTTCAATAAAAAAAAGTTTGTATGATAAAGTAAATATAAAGATTAATGTGTATAATGTAATAGGCTAATCCGTCATACAACAACTTTTACGATAAATAATGCTCGACTCTCCTCTATTATTTTATGAGATTAGCTCATTACGCATATAAACAGAGAAGCATAAACGTTTTATAACTTTTTTCTGCATAAAGATATTTTTTTATTTATTTACCTTATAAAAAAAATCCTCTCAAAAAAACTTGCCCACGCGTTAACCAAATTTATAATAATTGTCACTTCGTAACAAAAATAACTTTGTAAAAAAATGTTAAATAATCGCGTTACTCTTCAACAGTTTCATATGCCTATATATCGTCATTTATATTATTTGTACAGACACAAACAATAGGTAGTAAAATATAAAGAATTCGCTGTTGATAAATGTTTACTTAACACTGCCTTTAAGTGATAGAAAGAAGATCATGAATTCTTTGACGCGCGATTTTAATAATTAAATCTTAATCAGGTACTATTCTGCACTTTAATAAAAACTTACTGTAAAAAGACGTAAATAATTATAGAGATACGAAAATATATATACACGCGCATAAATATAATGCGCGCGTGTATACACAGGCTTGTACATTATCTAGAAAAATAAGAACTATTACGAAGAAACCATTTAATATGTGATAATCGACGGCAACGCATATGAGCGCACCATTATCCTTTATCTTCGATCCACCCTTAGCTCGGAAACGTTATGTGTAATTTCTTTTTTGTAGCAATAAAGTGAGATTCGAATATATGTATGTCTTGCTCTTTCTATTTCTAGAGTCGATTTTAAACGATTTATCATTCGCGACAAAATTTAATTATAATTTTATGTTCCGTATATTCTAATGTATGTATATGTGTCCTGTATACATATATACTTTATATTATATGTTTTTTTACTCTTTCTCAAAAGTTTTTCTGTATTAAATATTAAAAAATAAAATAGAACTCTATTCCGAATTTTGTTGCAAATTAAATCGTTTAAAGTGAACTTAATTGTGTCATACAGTTGCAGAAAAAAATATTTTGAAGAAATAGTTTCTTAATCACGATATTTTAGCTTGATATTGTCACGAAAATTTAATATACATATACTATAAATAAAATTTAACACACGCATATATATAAAACTGATTGATGAAATAATCTGTGAGGCTTCACATCCAGCTATGACTCTCGTTAGCAAATTAGTTTAGAAGCCTTTAAGTGTCACGGTCGCACACATCAATTTCATTTGGCAATATATGTCATGGATGATGCAATATAAAGTTTAATTTTCCGGACATAATTTACTTCAATGATACCATTTATATAATATTAATATATTAAAATAAAATAATTAATTGTCTCTTCATAAGTAATTACACCAAAAGATCTATATCGATGTCTTCTCTTTTTTTTTATTGTAAAATTAAAACGTTATATATAAAATTAAAATGTTACATATTTAATTCAATTTTTTTTCTTTATTTATACAGGTGTAAAAGTTGTCTTAACTGTTGCTACGACGATTTTTTTCATGATGTAGAGAAATGAGAAATTAACAACATGAATTCTCGAATCTCAAAGTCATTTTAATTTAGATAAAAAATTGTCATTTAATTTTGTTGTAGTTACATATACTTTTAATTACATATTATAAACTGTAAATATATTAGTTTATATGTTTCACTAAAGTATATATGTTGATTGTATTAGTAAAACATTTGACTATACTAAAATAATTTTGAAATAAATATTAAATTTTTTATTATATATAATCAAACTAATAAATTAATGATTATATATTATAAATGCATGCAAATCAAATTTGATAATCTCTCTTTTTTCTGTATATCTTTACAATACATTTATACATGTATTTTAGAAAATATTTTATATTGCTTCTATTTGAAAAAGAATTTTCAAAAATATTAAACAATTTAATATATTCATAATATTGATTCATCTGTAAAAAAAAGAACAAAAATATCGCGTTAACAATAGATATCAAATAGAATGTTATATAAATTTTTATATAATTTATGTATATATAATCTCTTATATATAACTAATTGTAAGATCTCAGTAATTTTCAAAATTGATTTCCGATTGGAAAAGCATCATATAAAAAAATTTTATTTTATTTTTTTTTATTCTATAAAAAAATTATATTCTATAAAATTCTTCTATAAAATTATATTCTTCGATTTTCTTAACTTTTTTTTATAGAATCAGTACTTTTTCAATTATATTATCAATTAGAGAACACCATGTATACGTAAGAAGACCACTGAAAAGTGATATAGAGAATTACATAATTCCACATTTAAATGTCACATAGCAGATGAATATTCAACATTCATCTTCTTTCAATATATATGATGGTACAATTTGCAATTTCATCTCGACGCTGACGTCAAATACATATGAATTACGATGTGTGTTCAAAAACAGCTGATAATCTCGGATCCGAATGATAAGGCTACAGTTAAAAATTGTAAAGACATAATTAATATTGATAATTATCTCTAAATATATTTTTTTTGAATTCCTCAATTCCCATATTAAAAATCATGCAAAAGACAAAACTCTGAACGAGACTGTTGCAGAGCAAAAGATTCAACGCCGACGCAGAGCTTTCATTATTTCTCTGGGATAGTGATTGAATAGGGATGTTGTAATGCGCGCGCGTTAAAGTAAGGGGTCAGCAATGTATAAAAACAGCACCGCATCTTAGATCTCTCGTAAACGAAATCTTTTGCACATCTCGGCAGATTGTCTCGCGAAAAATAAATCAGTCTATACATTTATTTATATACGAAAGTGTTATCATGTGAGTCCTTTTTTTTATTTTTGTGTGTATACACAGTGTGATTATTTATTCCTTATTTCATTATATTTCAAACTTGTTCCCAATAATACTATGCAAATTAATAGTTTGTTCGCTATGCAAACGGACAACAAGTGTGAAACAAATTGATAATCTGTTATCTTTTTTTATTTTATCAAAAATTATACGTCAACTATGTGTGTAAAATCTTGTGAATTGATTGAACAACCTTTTCGATTTTTTTTTCTTTTTAAGGTTTTGTAAGATGCCAGTGAGCTTGTTCGCTATAGCATTCCTTTTCTTAATCCTTATTTCGGATGGTGAAGCTCAGTTAAATTTTTCTACCGGATGGGGCCAAGGTAAAAGGAGCCAAGACATGCGGATTAGATCGAGTAATACGGATTGTTCGTCGCAAAGCGCGTCGTTGGAACAATTGTTAAAATTATATACGTTCATTCAGGTATATGAAGATGTGAGATTGATTCAAAAGTTTTATGTAAACCGTAAAAAAATATATTATAAAAATACGATTATTGATTTTGTGTGTGTATTTTTTAATTGTACACGTTTTTATTCCGACAGATTTATAATTGTTATCGTGCATGGGCGCCGGCAGAATTACTTTTAGAGGGGTGCACCCAAAAGAGGATGCACTGGAAAAACAGTTTCTTCCCAGTTCATAATTACATTTTTGTTAACATTGGTTGTTATTTATTGAATCCTAATAAAAATTCATTAATAATTAAAAAATTCTAATTTTTATATTGCAGATCTGTTAATATGTTAAAGAATCTCAGTTTTACAATTGCAAATAGTTACAAAGTTCCAACTAATAGTTTACAAGTATTGCAACCAAGACGGCTCAAGTTTTTGTTCAAACATTGATTTTTCTAAAATTGATTTCCCAAAATCTTATTACAATGTTAATTAATATTTAAGCATTGAGTTTTTGTTCAATTAAAAAAATTATAATCGATATTATTTTATATTACATGATTTCTTGTTTTTACTGAATTTTTTTTCTCTGTCCCTTCCCTACTTATTTCATAGACCAGGGCCAAGGGGGTGCAAGTACACCGCCTTGCACCCCCCTCGCGGCGCCCATGTTATCGTGTTGTATTAGTAATAAATCATATAAATCCACACATACACACACAGTATAATATTTTTTCTCTTATTTGTCACAAATATTACGACAAATATTTATTGGAACGCGATTGTGAGTTGATATATAGTACATATATATTGATATTTCGTGATTATGTTATTTACAGATCGAAGCGCAGAGAATCTTGGATTGTCAAAACTTGAACAAATGAATAAAAAAAACATCAGTCTTCTTATCAAACGGATTCGTCCCAACATTGCCCAAAGATACAATTGAACAAGCAAAATATCTAAGATATTTGAATAGAGATATAATGTAATTGGAGCGCCATATGTTCTAATTTTGCGGATATTTTATCCCTTATATATCATGACGAAGTTTTTCTGTTGGAAAAGATACGAACATCTGAGATCGAATATTTGCATTTGTTTGCTGTATGCTTTGTACATATTTATTATAGCAAGAGTTAATATTGAGGCAAGTGGTGAATGACACTGAAGCTGATTTTTCTGCGGTCGAACATATTTATATTGTGTCAGTTTATTTATAAATTCTTTATTTTATCAGAAATGTAGTCTTAACAAAATAAACTGATATTGTTAATTGTAGTCTGAAAGTAGACCGGTAATAAATACATTTAAAAATAGCCTTAATGCAATATGCCCTTTCCCTTTATCGCTCCTTCTTCCCTTATCTTTTGAAAATGGACAAACGGTAGACGTGTATCGCATTAATATTGTTTTCCATTATAAAATATCTAAATTGTAATATCCAGGATATCTTGTACATTTTATAATGTCAGAATTATCTGTTAAGATATGTATTCGTCATAAACATTTGCAATCGCAAATTTTAATTATACGTTTGTTAACTGAATACATAGAGATTTTGCTTTGCGGATGTATTCAATTGGAAATAGATCGATATTTGTTATTGATTTACCAACATTACATACATGCGATTCATATCACAATATATATTATATTAAAACTCAATATATACGCATGTCGTAATTTAACAATTTTTCACAATTTTGTGGACTTTTAAAGTGTGTGAATTATTTCGTTGTTATACGATCGTTAAAAACTTGACAGCGAGATGAGCAAAATTCCTGCATCTTTGACAATTCTTTTTTTTTTAATAAATTTCAATTTTTATAATTTTTTTCCAAATAAATTTTTATTTTTATCAAAATTCTTTAACTGTAATTAATATTCTGTTCTCACGCGCGCGCGACGTAGAAAGATATATATTAATAAAAAAATATAAAAGTGATTTCATAAATCTTTTTTAATTCACAGATGAATTAAATTTATACAATGCAAAAGATAATCTGTTTTTTAATCGCATTTTTAACTCATTATTCTTGTGGTGAATTTAGTTCAGAGAATGATCTAAAATCTAAACTATCAACAAAAACTTTACAATATTGAGAATGGTAAGAATTTAAATTTTTTAAATAATTTTTTGAAAAAAATAGATACAAATATTAGTAATAATTAACTTAAGTTATTCATTTAAGTTATTAATTTAACGTGAAAATTTGTTTTTATATTTTGCTCTGAGATTGAACCAAATAATAACTGCATTCATAAAAAAAATTATACACATATATGTATAATATACATACATACATATATGTATATAACATACAAAAAAAAACAATACTCAACAATACTCGCGAGAATCGAAAATGTTTTTATTTCGCATACCTCATAGTTGCGCTCCGCTGTCGCCCGATACCTCCCCGGGCCTCCTCCTCCTCATCTCTTGGTTGACCGCCGTCATTGCTCCTTCGTAGCACTCACGACACTCGCGAAAACACGAATAATTACGATTGTTCGACATTTTACACGGCACTCCCGATGCGCAAAACTTTACACGGCACTCCCGACACGACGCGTGAATCGCAATGCTACCTGTAACAAATAAAATACATATACATATATTAGAATAATCTTATTATTTCGCATTATAACATACACAATATAAATATAAATATGTAAGCTAAAATATTTAATTAGCAAATTTTCGCTTTATTAATATTTTTGACAGAAATCAGCTGATTAAAGCGTTAATTTGGTAATTACTTTTTAAAATAATATGTTATAAAAATTAAAATAATATGTTATAATATGTTATATTTTAAACTCGATTAATATTTTTGACAGTTATTATCAGCTGATTTCTGTCAAAAAATATTAATCAAGAATAAGATATAACATATATATTATTATTTACAATATATTACTATTTTAATTTTTTAACATATTATTATTTTAAAATTTAATCCCGTTTCCTAAATATGCAGTTTTAATATATAATATCCTAAGCAGTAAAAAAATATATAAAAAATTGTTTAAAACTCATTAAAAACTCATTTCTCAAAGATATTTTAAAAACGTTAAAATAATTGATCAAATCCCTTTTTATTCATTAAAAAAACGTTTATTTTAATATTAATGTAATATAAATATTTATTTAACGTTTATTAAATATTTATTTTATTAATATTTTATTAATTAAACATATTAATAAAATAAATATTTAATAAACGTTAAATAAATATTCTATTTTTATTTTTATTTATATAAATAAATATTTTTGACAATGAATTTTTAATAAGTTTTTAACATTTTTTATACATTTTTTTGCTACTTGGGATATTAAACATTAAAATTATCTTTCATTTATAAAAACTTTAAATTATAAAATAATTCTAAAACTTACAGAATCTTTCATAAAATATGAAACTATAACTAAATTATCAAAATTATTGATTCTTGATTAAGTGTTAATTTTATATAGAGCTAATGCAGATTATATAGAAATCAATTAGAGAAATCGTCATTCATTTCTTGAAAATTATCTATTATAATGATGTTATACAATTTATTTTATATATATATATATATATATATATATATATATAATATTATTTTGTCTAAAAATATTGCATTTATGAAAGAGAAAACTTATATGATCAATTTTTATTTTCAGTTGGAAGCCCCTACGAGAAAATTATGGCCAAGAGAAGGTTATTATATCCTTATAATAATAAAGAAGATTGTTCAAATGTATCCCTTTTCTAAAAAGTGCATGTTAAGTCGATTCTCGCAAGTATTGTTGCCTCTTTTCCGCGATGCTGATTGGTTATCTCGATGTGTGCTGCGTTGTACATTACTTCATATTGATAAAAGCCTGTCAAGGTTGAGCGACGCATTTTGACAGTTCAAATGTATATACGCATTTTGACAGTTCAAATGTATATATTGAGAGGTTAATAGTGTATTCAATTTGTGAATGCAATTATTGTGGTTTATATTATGATATACATGATATTATGTGTACATATCATTAAATTAAATTAAAGAAAATATAGATAAAGAAGACGAAGAAAGGAGGAAGAGGAAGTAGGAAAGAATAGAGAGAAAGGTATGTGTAGTAAAGTATATATATTTTATAAATGTAATAAATAAAGCATTATTTAATCCAATTTACATTATTTTATCAAGAGTTTTATGCGTTATTGTTGTGTAGATATTATTAATAAAGTACTATAGTTAAATATTATTAATGTTATTTAATTTTATTGATAATTAATATTATTTAATTTACTTATAGAATATTAAAATATTAAAATATTACTAAATTATATATTACTTCGTTAATGTTTAAATATTATTAGTTTTAATAAATTTTTTTATGTTTTATTTAAAGTTATAGAAAAGACCAATTATTTTTTTAATTATACCATTAATTTTATTACTCATAGATAGAGAAGAATAGAAAGAGAGAAAAAAGAGTAGGAAAAAAAAGAGAGAAAAAGAGAAAGGAGAAGAAGAGAAGAAGGCTTTTTAATTAAAATTGAAGAGAAAGAATAAGCAAAAGAAATAAAGAAAAAGGATTGATTGAATGACTGAAGGAAAAGAGAGAAGAAAAAATATAATATTAGGTAATATTTTTATTAAATTTTTTAAATGTTTTAATATTATTATATCTTTAATAATTTTTAAAATATTTTATTTATAGTTAATATAAAGGAAAGATGCATTATATTATTAATAGACAAAAATAGAAGAAGAGAAAGAGAAAAAGATAAAGGGAGAGTAGAAAGAAAAGGTTTATTTAAGATTAAAGAAGAGGATGAATAAGCAAAAGAGAAAGAAGAAAAGAAAAGAAGAAAAAGGAAAAGGGAGAAGAAGGAATATATTAAGTAATAAAATTTTTATTGAATTGTTTAAATGTTTCAATAGTATTATAATTTTAGTAACTTTTTAATTAATTTGTTTTTGTTTTATTTTATTAATGTTAAAAAAGAACCTAATTATTAATTATTAATTATTAATTATGTTATTAATTATATTATTAATAAATAGAGAAGAATAGAAAGAATGAGAGAGAGAGAGAGAGAGAGAGAGAGAGAAAAAAGAGTGAAAAAAGGAAGAAGAGAAAAAAGAGAAAGCTTTATTTAAAATTAGAAAAGAGGATGAATAAGTAAAATATAGGAAGAAAGAGTGAAAAAGGGTAAAGAAAAAGAGAAGAATGAATTTAAAATTAGGTAATAATATTTTTATTAGATTTTTTAAATATTTGAATATTATAGTTTTTTAAAATGTTTTATTTATAAAGTTCTTAATGAAAACATAAATTATATTATTAATTATATTATTAGTAGATATAGAAGAATAGAAAGAAAGAGACTAAAGAGAAAAAGAGTGGAAATAAAAGAGAGAAAAAAGAAAAGGAGAAAAAGAGAAGAAAGTTTTATTTAAAATATAAGAAAAGGAAATAAGAGAGTGAAAATGAATAAAGGAGAGAGAAAGAAAAAGGAAAAGTAGAAAAAAGCGAAAAGTTTTATTTAAAATTAAAGAAGAGATGGAGAATAAAAGAAAAAAGGTAAATGATTGAAGGAAAAGAGAGAATAAGGAATATATCAGATTATAATAATTATTAGGTATTAATTTTTTAATTGTTCGAATATTATTGTAATTTTAATAATCCTTTAAATATTTTATTTAAAGTTAAATGGGCTACTTTCGTGACAGAATTAAAATGTTCAGTTTAAAATGATCCGTGGCTATGATTTGTTAAATTTGAAATTTTATTAGAATCATCATAATTTCAGATTTGATCAATCACAGCACACTAATCACAGCGTACAATTCATTTTAATTTGAATTATTTTAATTTTGTCGTGTAAGGGCATAGGAGACGAATTATAATTATTAATTATATCATTAATTTTATCATTTATAGATAAAGAATAATAGAAAGAGAGAAAAAGAGGGAGATAGAAATACAGAGAAAACAGAAAACAAAGCTTTATTTAAAATAAAAGAAGAGAAATATTAAGCAACAGAGAGGGAGAAAAAAAGATTATAGAAAAAGAGAGAAGAAGGAATATAAAATAAAGTAAATTATCTTTAAATATTTTATTAAAGTTAAAGAGATGAATTGTATATTATTAATTATATTATTAATAGATAAAGAAAGAAAGAGAGGGAGAGAGAGAGAAGAAAAGAAAAAAAGATAAAGGAAAATGAAGAGGAAAAAAGGAGGAAGTTTTATTTGAAATTAAATAAGAAAAAGAGAATAAATAAAAGAGAGGGTGAAAGAGAGAAAAAGACTGAAATAGGAAAGAAGGAATATAATATTAAGTAGTATTTTTTCAGAATTATAAAATATATTATTAAATATAATTAATAAGTTTTAAATATTATTTATATTATTTATATTTATTATATTATTTAATTTTTTAAGGTTCCTTGGCATTTGCTGCGGCCATGTTGGATTTTGACGTCGAAGGTGAGAAAATACACGCTAAAAATTATTGCGTGCTATTTTTAGATAAAAAAATATTTTGATGAAACATAACTTCAGATGGCTTTAGCATACTTTTAAAATAGTCCGAAAACTATTCTTTCCCTTCGAAAATCAATCAACAATCGTAAAATGATCGTGATGCAGATTTTGTCATACGAAATGCGCAGTAGAAATGAGATTCGACATATATTACCGCGATATATGCATGCAGTCTAGCATAACTCGTGATAATGTGCAGACAATGTACTGTTAAAATGTATATAAGATTAATTTTTTGCACGTTTTGAAATATCGAAAATTAAAATTTTTAAGCCGCAAATCCCATACGGCGCAGATTTATATAACGTATATTGGACCAAAAAGATAGTACGCTGGTATGCTTATGGTACAAAGATAATCTGCAAACAATACATTATTGAAATATATATACGATGAATTTTTGGCTCGCCTTAAAATATTAGAAATCGATACTTTTTTACAGTTGACCCTATGCGACGCAATCTTATTCTATGTATATCAAGTTAAAACAATTGTACACTGGTGTCTGTTTGGTACTAAATGATTCTGTAATAAATGTACGATTAAAATGTATAATCGATGAAATTTTGGCTCGTCTTAAAATATTAGAAATTGATACATTTTTGCCGCTGACCCTATGCGACGCATACTTATTTTATGTATATCATATTAAAAAATTTGTACGCTGGTGTCTGCATGGTACTAAAAGATTCTGCAATCAATGTACTATTAAAATGTATAATCGATGAATTTTTGGCTCGTCTTTAAATATTAGAAATCAATACTTTTTTGCGGCTGACCCTGTGCGACGCATCCTTATTTTATGTTTATCGTATTAAAAAATTTGTACGCTGGTGTCTGCATGGTATCAAAAGATTCTGTAATCAACGTACTATTAAAATGTATAATCGATGAATTTTTGGCTCATCTTAAAATATTGGAAATCGATACTTTTTACCGCTGACCCTGTGCGACGCATACTTATTTTATGTTTATCGTATTAAAAAATTTGTACGCTGTTGTCTGCTTGGTACCAAAAGATTCTGTAATCAATGTACTATTAAAATGTATAATCGATGAATTTTTGGCTCGTCTTTAAATATTAGAAATCGATACTTTTTTACCGCTGATCCCATGCGACGCATCCTTAATTTATGTATAGCAAATGAAAAAGTTTGTACGCTGTTGTCTGCTTGGTACCAAATGATTCTGTAATAAATGTACTATTAAAATGTATAATCGATGAATTTTTGGCTCGTCTTAAAATATTAGAAATCGATACTTTTTTGACGCGGACCCTGTGCGACGCATACTTATTTTATGTTTATCGTATTAAAAAATTTGTACGCTGGTGTCTGTTTGGTACCAAATGATTCTGTAATCAATGTACTATTAAAATGTATAATCGATGAATTTTTGGCTCGTCTTTAAATATTAGAAATCGATACTTTTTTACCGCTGATCCCATGCGACGCATTCTTAATTTATGTATAGCAAATGAAAAAGTTTGTACGCTGTTGTCTGCTTGGTACCAAATGATTCTGTAATAAATGTACTATTAAAATGTATAATCGATGAATATTTGGCTCGTCTTAAAATATTAGAAATCGATACTTTTTTGACGCGGACCCTGTGCGACGCATACTTATTTTATGTTTATCGTATTAAAAAATTTGTACGCTGGTGTCTGCATGGTACCAAAAGATTCTGTAATCAATGTACTATTAAAATGTATAATCGATGAATTTTTGGCTCGTCTTTAAATATTAGAAATCAATACTTTTTTGCGGCTGACCCTGTGCGACGCATCCTTATTTTATGTTTATCGTATTAAAAAATTTGTACGCTGGTGTCTGCATGGTATCAAAAGATTCTGTAATCAACGTACTATTAAAATGTATAATCGATGAATTTTTGGCTCGTCTTAAAATATTGGAAATCGATACTTATTACCGCTGACCCTGTGCGACGCATCCTTATTTTATGTTTATCGTATTAAAAAATTTGTACGCTGTTGTCTGCTTGGTACCAAAAGATTCTGTAATCAATGTACTATTAAAATGTATAATCGATGAATTTTTGGCTCGTCTTAAAATATTGGAAATCGATACTTTTTACCGCTGACCCTGTGCGACGCATACTTATTTTATGTTTATCGTATTAAAAAATTTGTACGCTGGTGTCTGTTTGGTACCAAAAGATTCTGTAATCAATGTACTATTAAAATGTATAATCGATGAATTTTTGGCTCGTCTTAAAATATTGGAAATCGATACTTTTTACCGCTGACCCTGTGCGACGCATACTTATTTTATGTTTATCGTATTAAAAAATTTGTACGCTGGTGTCTGTTTGGTACCAAAAGATTCTGTAATCAATGTACTATTAAAATGTATAATCGATGAATTTTTGGCTCGTCTTAAAATATTGGAAATCGATACTTTTTACCGCTGACCCTGTGCGACGCATACTTATTTTATGTTTATCGTATTAAAAAATTTGTACGCTGGTGTCTGTTTGGTACCAAAAGATTCTGTAATCAATGTACTATTAAAATGTATAATCGATGAATTTTTGGCTCGTCTTTAAATATTGGAAATCGATACTTTTTACCGCTGACCCTGTGCGACGCATACTTATTTTATGTTTATCGTATTAAAAAATTTGTACGCTGGTGTCTGTTTGGTACCAAAAGATTCTGTAATCAATGTACTATTAAAATGTATAATCGATGAATTTTTGGCTCGTCTTAAAATATTAGAAATCGATACTTTTTTGACGCGGACCCTGTGCGACGCATACTTATTTTATGTTTATCGTATTAAAAAATTTGTACGCTGGTGTCTGCATGGTACCAAAAGATTCTGTAATCAATGTACTATTAAAATGTATAATCGATGAATTTTTGGCTCGTCTTTAAATATTAGAAATCAATACTTTTTTGCGGCTGACCCTGTGCGACGCATCCTTATTTTATGTTTATCGTATTAAAAAATTTGTACGCTGGTGTCTGCATGGTATCAAAAGATTCTGTAATCAACGTACTATTAAAATGTATAATCGATGAATTTTTGGCTCGTCTTAAAATATTGGAAATCGATACTTATTACCGCTGACCCTGTGCGACGCATCCTTAATTTATGTTTATCGTATTAAAAAATTTGTACGCTGTTGTCTGCTTGGTACCAAAAGATTCTGTAATCAATGTACTATTAAAATGTATAATCGATGAATTTTTGGCTCGTCTTTAAATATTAGAAATCGATACTTTTTTACCGCTGATCCCATGCGACGCATCATTAATTTATGTATAGCAAATGAAAAAGTTTGTACGCTGTTGTCTGCTTGGTACCAAATGATTCTGTAATAAATGTACTATTAAAATGTATAATCGATGAATTTTTGGCTCGTCTTAAAATATTAGAAATCGATACTTTTTTGACGCGGACCCTGTGCGACGCATACTTATTTTATGTTTATCGTATTAAAAAATTTGTACGCTGGTGTCTGTTTGGTACCAAAAGATTCTGTAATCAATGTACTATTAAAATGTATAATCGATGAATTTTTGGCTCGTCTTTAAATATTAGAAATCGATACTTTTTTACCGCTGATCCCATGCGACGCATCCTTAATTTATGTATAGCAAATGAAAAAGTTTGTACGCTGTTGTCTGCTTGGTACCAAATGATTCTGTAATAAATGTAATATTAAAATGTATAATCGATGAATTTTTGGCTCGTCTTAAAATATTAGAAATCGATACTTTTTTGACGCGGACCCTGTGCGACGCATACTTATTTTTGTTTATCGTATTAAAAAATTTGTACGCTGGTGTCTGTTTGGTACCAAATGATTCTGTAATCAATGTACTATTAAAATGTATAATCGATGAATTTTTGGCTCGTCTTTAAATATTAGAAATCAATACTTTTTTGCGGCTGACCCTGTGCGACGCATCCTTATTTTATGTTTATCGTATTAAAAAATTTGTACGCTGGTGTCTGCATGGTATCAAAAGATTCTGTAATCAACGTACTATTAAAATGTATAATCGATGAATTTTTGGCTCGTCTTAAAATATTGGAAATCGATACTTATTACCGCTGACCCTGTGCGACGCATCCTTATTTTATGTTTATCGTATTAAAAAATTTGTACGCTGGTGTCTGTTTGGTACCAAAAGATTCTGTAATCAATGTACTATTAAAATGTATAATCGATGAATTTTTGGCTCGTCTTAAAATATTGGAAATCGATACTTTTTACCGCTGACCCTGTGCGACGCATACTTATTTTATGTTTATCGTATTAAAAAATTTGTACGCTGGTGTCTGTTTGGTACCAAAAGATTCTGTAATCAATGTACTATTAAAATGTATAATCGATGAATTTTTGGCTCGTCTTTAAATATTAGAAATCAATACTTTTTTGCGGCTGACCCTGTGCGACGCATCCTTATTTTATGTTTATCGTATTAAAAAATTTGTACGCTGGTGTCTGCATGGTATCAAAAGATTCTGTAATCAACGTACTATTAAAATGTATAATCGATGAATTTTTGGCTCGTCTTAAAATATTGGAAATCGATACTTATTACCGCTGACCCTGTGCGACGCATCCTTAATTTATGTTTATCGTATTAAAAAATTTGTACGCTGTTGTCTGCTTGGTACCAAAAGATTCTGTAATCAATGTACTATTAAAATGTATAATCGATGAATTTTTGGCTCGTCTTTAAATATTAGAAATCGATACTTTTTTACCGCTGATCCCATGCGACGCATCATTAATTTATGTATAGCAAATGAAAAAGTTTGTACGCTGTTGTCTGCTTGGTACCAAATGATTCTGTAATAAATGTACTATTAAAATGTATAATCGATGAATTTTTGGCTCGTCTTAAAATATTAGAAATCGATACTTTTTTACCGCTGACCCTGTGCGACGCATACTTATTTTATGTTTATCGTATTAAAAAATTTGTACGCTGGTGTCTGTTTGGTACCAAAAGATTCTGTAATCAATGTACTATTAAAATGTATAATCGATGAATTTTTGGCTCGTCTTTAAATATTAGAAATCGATACTTTTTTACCGCTGATCCCATGCGACGCATCCTTAATTTATGTATAGCAAATGAAAAAGTTTGTACGCTGTTGTCTGCTTGGTACCAAATGATTCTGTAATCAACGTACTATTAAAATGTATAATCGATGAATTTTTGGCTCGTCTTAAAATATTGGAAATCGATACTTTTTACCGCTGACCCTGTGCGACGCATACTTATTTTATGTTTATCGTATTAAAAAATTTGTACGCTGGTGTCTGTTTGGTACCAAAAGATTCTGTAATCAATGTACTATTAAAATGTATAATCGATGAATTTTTGGCTCGTCTTTAAATATTAGAAATCAATACTTATTACCGCTGACCCTGTGCGACGCATCCTTAATTTATGTTTATCGTATTAAAAAATTTGTACGCTGTTGTCTGCTTGGTACCAAAAGATTCTGTAATCAATGTACTATTAAAATGTATAATCGATGAATTTTTGGCTCGTCTTTAAATATTAGAAATCAATACTTTTTTGCGGCTGACCCTGTGCGACGCATCCTTATTTTATGTTTATCGTATTAAAAAATTTGTACGCTGGTGTCTGCATGGTATCAAAAGATTCTGTAATCAACGTACTATTAAAATGTATAATCGATGAATTTTTGGCTCGTCTTAAAATATTGGAAATCGATACTTATTACCGCTGACCCTGTGCGACGCATCCTTATTTTATGTTTATCGTATTAAAAAATTTGTACGCTGTTGTCTGCTTGGTACCAAAAGATTCTGTAATCAATGTACTATTAAAATGTATAATCGATGAATTTTTGGCTCGTCTTAAAATATTGGAAATCGATACTTTTTACCGCTGACCCTGTGCGACGCATACTTATTTTATGTTTATCGTATTAAAAAATTTGTACGCTGGTGTCTGTTTGGTACCAAAAGATTCTGTAATCAATGTACTATTAAAATGTATAATCGATGAATTTTTGGCTCGTCTTTAAATATTAGAAATCGATACTTTTTTACCGCTGATCCCATGCGACGCATCCTTAATTTATGTATAGCAAATGAAAAAGTTTGTACGCTGTTGTCTGCTTGGTACCAAATGATTCTGTAATCAACGTACTATTAAAATGTATAATCGATGAATTTTTGGCTCGTCTTAAAATATTGGAAATCGATACTTTTTACCGCTGACCCTGTGCGACGCATACTTATTTTATGTTTATCGTATTAAAAAATTTGTACGCTGGTGTCTGTTTGGTACCAAAAGATTCTGTAATCAATGTACTATTAAAATGTATAATCGATGAATTTTTGGCTCGTCTTTAAATATTAGAAATCAATACTTATTACCGCTGACCCTGTGCGACGCATCCTTAATTTATGTTTATCGTATTAAAAAATTTGTACGCTGTTGTCTGCTTGGTACCAAAAGATTCTGTAATCAATGTACTATTAAAATGTATAATCGATGAATTTTTGGCTCGTCTTTAAATATTAGAAATCAATACTTTTTTGCGGCTGACCCTGTGCGACGCATCCTTATTTTATGTTTATCGTATTAAAAAATTTGTACGCTGGTGTCTGCATGGTATCAAAAGATTCTGTAATCAACGTACTATTAAAATGTATAATCGATGAATTTTTGGCTCGTCTTAAAATATTGGAAATCGATACTTATTACCGCTGACCCTGTGCGACGCATCCTTATTTTATGTTTATCGTATTAAAAAATTTGTACGCTGTTGTCTGCTTGGTACCAAAAGATTCTGTAATCAATGTACTATTAAAATGTATAATCGATGAATTTTTGGCTCGTCTTAAAATATTGGAAATCGATACTTATTACCGCTGACCCTGTGCGACGCATACTTATTTTATGTTTATCGTATTAAAAAATTTGTACGCTGGTGTCTGTTTGGTACCAAAAGATTCTGTAATCAATGTACTATTAAAATGTATAATCGATGAATTTTTGGCTCGTCTTAAAATATTGGAAATCGATACTTTTTACCGCTGACCCTGTGCGACGCATACTTATTTTATGTTTATCGTATTAAAAAATTTGTACGCTGGTGTCTGTTTGGTACCAAAAGATTCTGTAATCAATGTACTATTAAAATGTATAATCGATGAATTTTTGGCTCGTCTTTAAATATTAGAAATCGATACTTTTTTACCGCTGATCCCATGCGACGCATCCTTAATTTATGTATAGCAAATGAAAAAGTTTGTACGCTGTTGTCTGCTTGGTACCAAATGATTCTGTAATAAATGTACTATTAAAATGTATAATCGATGAATTTTTGGCTCGTCTTAAAATATTAGAAATCGATACTTTTTTGACGCGGACCCTGTGCGACGCATACTTATTTTATGTTTATCGTATTAAAAAATTTGTACGCTGGTGTCTGTTTGGTACCAAAAGATTCTGTAATCAATGTACTATTAAAATGTATAATCGATGAATTTTTGGCTCGTCTTAAAATATTGGAAATCGATACTTTTTACCGCTGACCCTGTGCGACGCATACTTATTTTATGTTTATCGTATTAAAAAATTTGTACGCTGGTGTCTGTTTGGTACCAAAAGATTCTGTAATCAATGTACTATTAAAATGTATAATCGATGAATTTTTGGCTCGTCTTTAAATATTAGAAATCGATACTTTTTTACCGCTGATCCCATGCGACGCATCCTTAATTTATGTATAGCAAATGAAAAAGTTTGTACGCTGTTGTCTGCTTGGTACCAAATGATTCTGTAATAAATGTACTATTAAAATGTATAATCGATGAATTTTTGGCTCGTCTTAAAATATTAGAAATCGATACTTTTTTGACGCGGACCCTGTGCGACGCATACTTATTTTATGTTTATCGTATTAAAAAATTTGTACGCTGGTGTCTGTTTGGTACCAAAAGATTCTGTAATCAATGTACTATTAAAATGTATAATCGATGAATTTTTGGCTCGTCTTAAAATATTGGAAATCGATACTTTTTACCGCTGACCCTGTGCGACGCATACTTATTTTATGTTTATCGTATTAAAAAATTTGTACGCTGGTGTCTGTTTGGTACCAAAAGATTCTGTAATCAATGTACTATTAAAATGTATAATCGATGAATTTTTGGCTCGTCTTTAAATATTAGAAATCGATACTTTTTTACCGCTGATCCCATGCGACGCATCCTTAATTTATGTATAGCAAATGAAAAAGTTTGTACGCTGTTGTCTGCTTGGTACCAAATGATTCTGTAATAAATGTACTATTAAAATGTATAATCGATGAATTTTTGGCTCGTCTTAAAATATTAGAAATCGATACTTTTTTGACGCGGACCCTGTGCGACGCATACTTATTTTATGTTTATCGTATTAAAAAATTTGTACGCTGGTGTCTGTTTGGTACCAAATGATTCTGTAATCAATGTACTATTAAAATGTATAATCGATGAATTTTTGGCTCGTCTTTAAATATTAGAAATCGATACTTTTTTACCGCTGATCCCATGCGACGCATCCTTAATTTATGTATAGCAAATGAAAAAGTTTGTACGCTGTTGTCTGCTTGGTACCAAATGATTCTGTAATAAATGTACTATTAAAATGTATAATCGATGAATTTTTGGCTCGTCTTAAAATATTAGAAATCGATACTTTTTTGACGCGGACCCTGTGCGACGCATACTTATTTTATGTTTATCGTATTAAAAAATTTGTACGCTGGTGTCTGTTTGGTACCAAATGATTCTGTAATCAATGTACTATTAAAATGTATAATCGATGAATTTTTGGCTCGTCTTTAAATATTAGAAATCGATACTTTTTTACCGCTGATCCCATGCGACGCATCCTTAATTTATGTATAGCAAATTAAAAAGTTTGTACGCTGTTGTCTGCTTGGTACCAAATGATTCTGTAATAAATGTACTATTAAAATGTATAATCGATGAATTTTTGGCTTGTCTTAAAATATTGGAAATCGATACTTATTTCCGCTGACCCTGTGCGACGCATCCTTATTTTATGTTTATCGTATTAAAAAATTTGTACGCTGGTGTCTGCATGGTATCAAAAGATTCTGTAATCAACGTACTATTAAAATGTATAATCGATGAATTTTTGGCTCGTCTTTAAATATTAGATATCGATACTTTTTTACCGCTGATCCCGTGCGACGCATCCTTAATTTATGTATAGCAAATGAAAAAGTTTGTACGCTGTTGTCTGCTTGGTACCAAATGATTCTGTAATCAATGTACTATTAAAATGTATAATCGATGAATTTTTGGCTCGTCTTTAAATATTAGAAATCGATACTTTTTTACCGCTGATCCCATGCGACGCATCATTAATTTATGTATAGCAAATGAAAAAGTTTGTACGCTGTTGTCTGCTTGGTACCAAATGATTCTGTAATCAATGTACTATTAAAATGTATAATCGATGAATTTTTGGCTCGTCTTTAAATATTAGAAATCGATACTTTTTTACCGCTGATCCCATGCGACGCATCATTAATTTATGTATAGCAAATGAAAAAGTTTGTACGCTGTTGTCTGCTTGGTACCAAAAGATTCTGTAATAAATGTACTATTAAAATGTATAATCGATGAATTTTTGGCTCGTCTTAAAATATTAGAAATCGATACTTTTTTGACGCGGACCCTGTGCGACGCATACTTATTTTATGTTTATCGTATTAAAAAATTTGTACGCTGGTGTCTGTTTGGTACCAAAAGATTCTGTAATCAATGTACTATTAAAATGTATAATCGATGAATTTTTGGCTCGTCTTTAAATATTAGATATCGATACTTTTTTACCGCTGATCCCGTGCGACGTATCCTTAATTTATGTATAGCAAATGAAAAAGTTTGTACGCTGTTGTCTGCTTGGTACCAAATGATTCTGTAATAAATGTACTATTAAAATGTATAATCGATGAATTTTTGGCTCGTCTTAAAATATTAGAAATCGATACTTTTTTGACGCGGACCCTGTGCGACGCATACTTATTTTATGTTTATCGTATTAAAAAATTTGTACGCTGGTGTCTGTTTGGTACCAAAAGATTCTGTAATCAATGTACTATTAAAATGTATAATCGATGAATTTTTGGCTCGTCTTAAAATATTGGAAATCGATACTTTTTACCGCTGACCCTGTGCGACGCATACTTATTTTATGTTTATCGTATTAAAAAATTTGTACGCTGGTGTCTGTTTGGTACCAAAAGATTCTGTAATCAATGTACTATTAAAATGTATAATCGATGAATTTTTGGCTCGTCTTTAAATATTAGAAATCGATACTTTTTTACCGCTGATCCCATGCGACGCATCCTTAATTTATGTATAGCAAATGAAAAAGTTTGTACGCTGTTGTCTGCTTGGTACCAAATGATTCTGTAATAAATGTACTATTAAAATGTATAATCGATGAATTTTTGGCTCGTCTTAAAATATTAGAAATCGATACTTTTTTGACGCGGACCCTGTGCGACGCATACTTATTTTATGTTTATCGTATTAAAAAATTTGTACGCTGGTGTCTGCATGGTACCAAAAGATTCTGTAATCAATGTACTATTAAAATGTATAATCGATGAATTTTTGGCTCGTCTTTAAATATTAGAAATCAATACTTTTTTGCGGCTGACCCTGTGCGACGCATCCTTATTTTATGTTTATCGTATTAAAAAATTTGTACGCTGGTGTCTGCATGGTATCAAAAGATTCTGTAATCAACGTACTATTAAAATGTATAATCGATGAATTTTTGGCTCGTCTTAAAATATTGGAAATCGATACTTATTACCGCTGACCCTGTGCGACGCATCCTTATTTTATGTTTATCGTACTAAAAAATTTGTACGCTGGTGTCTGTTTGGTACCAAAAGATTCTGTAATCAATGTACTATTAAAATGTATAATCGATGAATTTTTGGCTCGTCTTAAAATATTGGAAATCGATACTTTTTACCGCTGACCCTGTGCGACGCATACTTATTTTATGTTTATCGTATTAAAAAATTTGTACGCTGGTGTCTGTTTGGTACCAAAAGATTCTGTAATCAATGTACTATTAAAATGTATAATCGATGAATTTTTGGCTCGTCTTAAAATATTGGAAATCGATACTTTTTACCGCTGACCCTGTGCGACGCATCCTTATTTTATGTTTATCGTATTAAAAAATTTGTACGCTGGTGTCTGTTTGGTACCAAAAGATTCTGTAATCAATGTACTATTAAAATGTATAATCGATGAATTTCTGGCTCGTCTTAAAATATTGGAAATCGATACTTATTACCGCTGACCCTGTGCGACGCATCCTTATTTTATGTTTATCGTATTAAAAAATTTGTACGCTGTTGTCTGCTTGGTACCAAAAGATTCTGTAATCAATGTACTATTAAAATGAATAATCGATGAATTTTTGGCTCGTCTTTAAATATTAGAAATCGATACTTTTTTACCGCTGATCCCATGCGACGCATTCTTAATTTATGTATAGCAAATGAAAAAGTTTGTACGCTGTTGTCTGCTTGGTACCAAATGATTCTGTAATAAATGTACTATTAAAATGTATAATCGATGAATTTTTGGCTCGTCTTAAAATAATAGAAATCGATACTTTTTTGACGCGGACCCTGTGCGACGCATACTTATTTTATGTTTATCGTATTAAAAAATTTGTACGCTGGTGTCTGCATGGTACCAAAAGATTCTGTAATCAATGTACTATTAAAATGTATAATCGATGAATTTTTGGCTCGTCTTTAAATATTAGAAATCAATACTTTTTTGCGGCTGACCCTGTGCGACGCATCCTTATTTTATGTTTATCGTATTAAAAAATTTGTACGCTGGTGTCTGCATGGTATCAAAAGATTCTGTAATCAACGTACTATTAAAATGTATAATCGATGAATTTTTGGCTCGTCTTAAAATATTGGAAATCGATACTTATTACCGCTGACCCTGTGCGACGCATCCTTATTTTATGTTTATCGTATTAAAAAATTTGTACGCTGTTGTCTGCTTGGTACCAAAAGATTCTGTAATCAATGTACTATTAAAATGTATAATCGATGAATTTTTGGCTCGTCTTAAAATATTGGAAATCGATACTTTTTACCGCTGACCCTGTGCGACGCATACTTATTTTATGTTTATCGTATTAAAAAATTTGTACGCTGGTGTCTGTTTGGTACCAAAAGATTCTGTAATCAATGTACTATTAAAATGTATAATCGATGAATTTTTGGCTCGTCTTTAAATATTAGAAATCGATACTTTTTTACCGCTGATCCCATGCGACGCATTCTTAATTTATGTATAGCAAATGAAAAAGTTTGTACGCTGGTGTCTGCATGGTACCAAAAGATTCTGTAATCAATGTACTATTAAAATGTATAATCGATGAATTTTTGGCTCGTCTTTAAATATTAGAAATCAATACTTTTTTGCGGCTGACCCTGTGCGACGCATCCTTATTTTATGTTTATCGTATTAAAAAATTTGTACGCTGGTGTCTGCATGGTATCAAAAGATTCTGTAATCAACGTACTATTAAAATGTATAATCGATGAATTTTTGGCTCGTCTTTAAATATTAGAAATCAATACTTTTTTGCGGCTGACCCTGTGCGACGCATCCTTATTTTATGTTTATCGTATTAAAAAATTTGTACGCTGGTGTCTGCATGGTATCAAAAGATTCTGTAATCAACGTACTATTAAAATGTATAATCGATGAATTTTTGGCTCGTCTTAAAATATTGGAAATCGATACTTATTACCGCTGACCCTGTGCGACGCATCCTTATTTTATGTTTATCGTATTAAAAAATTTGTACGCTGTTGTCTGCTTGGTACCAAAAGATTCTGTAATCAATGTACTATTAAAATGTATAATCGATGAATTTTTGGCTCGTCTTAAAATATTGGAAATCGATACTTTTTACCGCTGACCCTGTGCGACGCATACTTATTTTATGTTTATCGTATTAAAAAATTTGTACGCTGGTGTCTGTTTGGTACCAAAAGATTCTGTAATCAATGTACTATTAAAATGTATAATCGATGAATTTTTGGCTCGTCTTAAAATATTGGAAATCGATACTTTTTACCGCTGACCCTGTGCGACGCATACTTATTTTATGTTTATCGTATTAAAAAATTTGTACGCTGGTGTCTGTTTGGTACCAAAAGATTCTGTAATCAATGTACTATTAAAATGTATAATCGATGAATTTTTGGCTCGTCTTAAAATATTGGAAATCGATACTTTTTACCGCTGACCCTGTGCGACGCATACTTATTTTATGTTTATCGTATTAAAAAATTTGTACGCTGGTGTCTGTTTGGTACCAAAAGATTCTGTAATCAATGTACTATTAAAATGTATAATCGATGAATTTTTGGCTCGTCTTTAAATATTGGAAATCGATACTTTTTACCGCTGACCCTGTGCGACGCATACTTATTTTATGTTTATCGTATTAAAAAATTTGTACGCTGGTGTCTGTTTGGTACCAAAAGATTCTGTAATCAATGTACTATTAAAATGTATAATCGATGAATTTTTGGCTCGTCTTAAAATATTAGAAATCGATACTTTTTTGACGCGGACCCTGTGCGACGCATACTTATTTTATGTTTATCGTATTAAAAAATTTGTACGCTGGTGTCTGCATGGTACCAAAAGATTCTGTAATCAATGTACTATTAAAATGTATAATCGATGAATTTTTGGCTCGTCTTTAAATATTAGAAATCAATACTTTTTTGCGGCTGACCCTGTGCGACGCATCCTTATTTTATGTTTATCGTATTAAAAAATTTGTACGCTGGTGTCTGCATGGTATCAAAAGATTCTGTAATCAACGTACTATTAAAATGTATAATCGATGAATTTTTGGCTCGTCTTAAAATATTGGAAATCGATACTTATTACCGCTGACCCTGTGCGACGCATCCTTAATTTATGTTTATCGTATTAAAAAATTTGTACGCTGTTGTCTGCTTGGTACCAAAAGATTCTGTAATCAATGTACTATTAAAATGTATAATCGATGAATTTTTGGCTCGTCTTTAAATATTAGAAATCGATACTTTTTTACCGCTGATCCCATGCGACGCATCATTAATTTATGTATAGCAAATGAAAAAGTTTGTACGCTGTTGTCTGCTTGGTACCAAATGATTCTGTAATAAATGTACTATTAAAATGTATAATCGATGAATTTTTGGCTCGTCTTAAAATATTAGAAATCGATACTTTTTTGACGCGGACCCTGTGCGACGCATACTTATTTTATGTTTATCGTATTAAAAAATTTGTACGCTGGTGTCTGTTTGGTACCAAAAGATTCTGTAATCAATGTACTATTAAAATGTATAATCGATGAATTTTTGGCTCGTCTTTAAATATTAGAAATCGATACTTTTTTACCGCTGATCCCATGCGACGCATCCTTAATTTATGTATAGCAAATGAAAAAGTTTGTACGCTGTTGTCTGCTTGGTACCAAATGATTCTGTAATAAATGTAATATTAAAATGTATAATCGATGAATTTTTGGCTCGTCTTAAAATATTAGAAATCGATACTTTTTTGACGCGGACCCTGTGCGACGCATACTTATTTTTGTTTATCGTATTAAAAAATTTGTACGCTGGTGTCTGTTTGGTACCAAATGATTCTGTAATCAATGTACTATTAAAATGTATAATCGATGAATTTTTGGCTCGTCTTTAAATATTAGAAATCAATACTTTTTTGCGGCTGACCCTGTGCGACGCATCCTTATTTTATGTTTATCGTATTAAAAAATTTGTACGCTGGTGTCTGCATGGTATCAAAAGATTCTGTAATCAACGTACTATTAAAATGTATAATCGATGAATTTTTGGCTCGTCTTAAAATATTGGAAATCGATACTTATTACCGCTGACCCTGTGCGACGCATCCTTATTTTATGTTTATCGTATTAAAAAATTTGTACGCTGGTGTCTGTTTGGTACCAAAAGATTCTGTAATCAATGTACTATTAAAATGTATAATCGATGAATTTTTGGCTCGTCTTAAAATATTGGAAATCGATACTTTTTACCGCTGACCCTGTGCGACGCATACTTATTTTATGTTTATCGTATTAAAAAATTTGTACGCTGGTGTCTGTTTGGTACCAAAAGATTCTGTAATCAATGTACTATTAAAATGTATAATCGATGAATTTTTGGCTCGTCTTTAAATATTAGAAATCAATACTTTTTTGCGGCTGACCCTGTGCGACGCATCCTTATTTTATGTTTATCGTATTAAAAAATTTGTACGCTGGTGTCTGCATGGTATCAAAAGATTCTGTAATCAACGTACTATTAAAATGTATAATCGATGAATTTTTGGCTCGTCTTAAAATATTGGAAATCGATACTTATTACCGCTGACCCTGTGCGACGCATCCTTAATTTATGTTTATCGTATTAAAAAATTTGTACGCTGTTGTCTGCTTGGTACCAAAAGATTCTGTAATCAATGTACTATTAAAATGTATAATCGATGAATTTTTGGCTCGTCTTTAAATATTAGAAATCGATACTTTTTTACCGCTGATCCCATGCGACGCATCATTAATTTATGTATAGCAAATGAAAAAGTTTGTACGCTGTTGTCTGCTTGGTACCAAATGATTCTGTAATAAATGTACTATTAAAATGTATAATCGATGAATTTTTGGCTCGTCTTAAAATATTAGAAATCGATACTTTTTTACCGCTGACCCTGTGCGACGCATACTTATTTTATGTTTATCGTATTAAAAAATTTGTACGCTGGTGTCTGTTTGGTACCAAAAGATTCTGTAATCAATGTACTATTAAAATGTATAATCGATGAATTTTTGGCTCGTCTTTAAATATTAGAAATCGATACTTTTTTACCGCTGATCCCATGCGACGCATCCTTAATTTATGTATAGCAAATGAAAAAGTTTGTACGCTGTTGTCTGCTTGGTACCAAATGATTCTGTAATCAACGTACTATTAAAATGTATAATCGATGAATTTTTGGCTCGTCTTAAAATATTGGAAATCGATACTTTTTACCGCTGACCCTGTGCGACGCATACTTATTTTATGTTTATCGTATTAAAAAATTTGTACGCTGGTGTCTGTTTGGTACCAAAAGATTCTGTAATCAATGTACTATTAAAATGTATAATCGATGAATTTTTGGCTCGTCTTTAAATATTAGAAATCAATACTTATTACCGCTGACCCTGTGCGACGCATCCTTAATTTATGTTTATCGTATTAAAAAATTTGTACGCTGTTGTCTGCTTGGTACCAAAAGATTCTGTAATCAATGTACTATTAAAATGTATAATCGATGAATTTTTGGCTCGTCTTTAAATATTAGAAATCAATACTTTTTTGCGGCTGACCCTGTGCGACGCATCCTTATTTTATGTTTATCGTATTAAAAAATTTGTACGCTGGTGTCTGCATGGTATCAAAAGATTCTGTAATCAACGTACTATTAAAATGTATAATCGATGAATTTTTGGCTCGTCTTAAAATATTGGAAATCGATACTTATTACCGCTGACCCTGTGCGACGCATCCTTATTTTATGTTTATCGTATTAAAAAATTTGTACGCTGTTGTCTGCTTGGTACCAAAAGATTCTGTAATCAATGTACTATTAAAATGTATAATCGATGAATTTTTGGCTCGTCTTAAAATATTGGAAATCGATACTTTTTACCGCTGACCCTGTGCGACGCATACTTATTTTATGTTTATCGTATTAAAAAATTTGTACGCTGGTGTCTGTTTGGTACCAAAAGATTCTGTAATCAATGTACTATTAAAATGTATAATCGATGAATTTTTGGCTCGTCTTTAAATATTAGAAATCGATACTTTTTTACCGCTGATCCCATGCGACGCATCCTTAATTTATGTATAGCAAATGAAAAAGTTTGTACGCTGTTGTCTGCTTGGTACCAAATGATTCTGTAATCAACGTACTATTAAAATGTATAATCGATGAATTTTTGGCTCGTCTTAAAATATTGGAAATCGATACTTTTTACCGCTGACCCTGTGCGACGCATACTTATTTTATGTTTATCGTATTAAAAAATTTGTACGCTGGTGTCTGTTTGGTACCAAAAGATTCTGTAATCAATGTACTATTAAAATGTATAATCGATGAATTTTTGGCTCGTCTTTAAATATTAGAAATCAATACTTATTACCGCTGACCCTGTGCGACGCATCCTTAATTTATGTTTATCGTATTAAAAAATTTGTACGCTGTTGTCTGCTTGGTACCAAAAGATTCTGTAATCAATGTACTATTAAAATGTATAATCGATGAATTTTTGGCTCGTCTTTAAATATTAGAAATCAATACTTTTTTGCGGCTGACCCTGTGCGACGCATCCTTATTTTATGTTTATCGTATTAAAAAATTTGTACGCTGGTGTCTGCATGGTATCAAAAGATTCTGTAATCAACGTACTATTAAAATGTATAATCGATGAATTTTTGGCTCGTCTTAAAATATTGGAAATCGATACTTATTACCGCTGACCCTGTGCGACGCATCCTTATTTTATGTTTATCGTATTAAAAAATTTGTACGCTGTTGTCTGCTTGGTACCAAAAGATTCTGTAATCAATGTACTATTAAAATGTATAATCGATGAATTTTTGGCTCGTCTTAAAATATTGGAAATCGATACTTTTTACCGCTGACCCTGTGCGACGCATACTTATTTTATGTTTATCGTATTAAAAAATTTGTACGCTGGTGTCTGTTTGGTACCAAAAGATTCTGTAATCAATGTACTATTAAAATGTATAATCGATGAATTTTTGGCTCGTCTTAAAATATTGGAAATCGATACTTTTTACCGCTGACCCTGTGCGACGCATACTTATTTTATGTTTATCGTATTAAAAAATTTGTACGCTGGTGTCTGTTTGGTACCAAAAGATTCTGTAATCAATGTACTATTAAAATGTATAATCGATGAATTTTTGGCTCGTCTTTAAATATTAGAAATCGATACTTTTTTACCGCTGATCCCATGCGACGCATCCTTAATTTATGTATAGCAAATGAAAAAGTTTGTACGCTGTTGTCTGCTTGGTACCAAATGATTCTGTAATAAATGTACTATTAAAATGTATAATCGATGAATTTTTGGCTCGTCTTAAAATATTAGAAATCGATACTTTTTTGACGCGGACCCTGTGCGACGCATACTTATTTTATGTTTATCGTATTAAAAAATTTGTACGCTGGTGTCTGTTTGGTACCAAAAGATTCTGTAATCAATGTACTATTAAAATGTATAATCGATGAATTTTTGGCTCGTCTTAAAATATTGGAAATCGATACTTTTTACCGCTGACCCTGTGCGACGCATACTTATTTTATGTTTATCGTATTAAAAAATTTGTACGCTGGTGTCTGTTTGGTACCAAAAGATTCTGTAATCAATGTACTATTAAAATGTATAATCGATGAATTTTTGGCTCGTCTTTAAATATTAGAAATCGATACTTTTTTACCGCTGATCCCATGCGACGCATCCTTAATTTATGTATAGCAAATGAAAAAGTTTGTACGCTGTTGTCTGCTTGGTACCAAATGATTCTGTAATAAATGTACTATTAAAATGTATAATCGATGAATTTTTGGCTCGTCTTAAAATATTAGAAATCGATACTTTTTTGACGCGGACCCTGTGCGACGCATACTTATTTTATGTTTATCGTATTAAAAAATTTGTACGCTGGTGTCTGTTTGGTACCAAAAGATTCTGTAATCAATGTACTATTAAAATGTATAATCGATGAATTTTTGGCTCGTCTTAAAATATTGGAAATCGATACTTTTTACCGCTGACCCTGTGCGACGCATACTTATTTTATGTTTATCGTATTAAAAAATTTGTACGCTGGTGTCTGTTTGGTACCAAAAGATTCTGTAATCAATGTACTATTAAAATGTATAATCGATGAATTTTTGGCTCGTCTTTAAATATTAGAAATCGATACTTTTTTACCGCTGATCCCATGCGACGCATCCTTAATTTATGTATAGCAAATGAAAAAGTTTGTACGCTGTTGTCTGCTTGGTACCAAATGATTCTGTAATAAATGTACTATTAAAATGTATAATCGATGAATTTTTGGCTCGTCTTAAAATATTAGAAATCGATACTTTTTTGACGCGGACCCTGTGCGACGCATACTTATTTTATGTTTATCGTATTAAAAAATTTGTACGCTGGTGTCTGTTTGGTACCAAATGATTCTGTAATCAATGTACTATTAAAATGTATAATCGATGAATTTTTGGCTCGTCTTTAAATATTAGAAATCGATACTTTTTTACCGCTGATCCCATGCGACGCATCCTTAATTTATGTATAGCAAATGAAAAAGTTTGTACGCTGTTGTCTGCTTGGTACCAAATGATTCTGTAATAAATGTACTATTAAAATGTATAATCGATGAATTTTTGGCTCGTCTTAAAATATTAGAAATCGATACTTTTTTGACGCGGACCCTGTGCGACGCATACTTATTTTATGTTTATCGTATTAAAAAATTTGTACGCTGGTGTCTGTTTGGTACCAAATGATTCTGTAATCAATGTACTATTAAAATGTATAATCGATGAATTTTTGGCTCGTCTTTAAATATTAGAAATCGATACTTTTTTACCGCTGATCCCATGCGACGCATCCTTAATTTATGTATAGCAAATTAAAAAGTTTGTACGCTGTTGTCTGCTTGGTACCAAATGATTCTGTAATAAATGTACTATTAAAATGTATAATCGATGAATTTTTGGCTTGTCTTAAAATATTGGAAATCGATACTTATTTCCGCTGACCCTGTGCGACGCATCCTTATTTTATGTTTATCGTATTAAAAAATTTGTACGCTGGTGTCTGCATGGTATCAAAAGATTCTGTAATCAACGTACTATTAAAATGTATAATCGATGAATTTTTGGCTCGTCTTTAAATATTAGATATCGATACTTTTTTACCGCTGATCCCGTGCGACGCATCCTTAATTTATGTATAGCAAATGAAAAAGTTTGTACGCTGTTGTCTGCTTGGTACCAAATGATTCTGTAATCAATGTACTATTAAAATGTATAATCGATGAATTTTTGGCTCGTCTTTAAATATTAGAAATCGATACTTTTTTACCGCTGATCCCATGCGACGCATCATTAATTTATGTATAGCAAATGAAAAAGTTTGTACGCTGTTGTCTGCTTGGTACCAAATGATTCTGTAATCAATGTACTATTAAAATGTATAATCGATGAATTTTTGGCTCGTCTTTAAATATTAGAAATCGATACTTTTTTACCGCTGATCCCATGCGACGCATCATTAATTTATGTATAGCAAATGAAAAAGTTTGTACGCTGTTGTCTGCTTGGTACCAAAAGATTCTGTAATAAATGTACTATTAAAATGTATAATCGATGAATTTTTGGCTCGTCTTAAAATATTAGAAATCGATACTTTTTTGACGCGGACCCTGTGCGACGCATACTTATTTTATGTTTATCGTATTAAAAAATTTGTACGCTGGTGTCTGTTTGGTACCAAAAGATTCTGTAATCAATGTACTATTAAAATGTATAATCGATGAATTTTTGGCTCGTCTTTAAATATTAGATATCGATACTTTTTTACCGCTGATCCCGTGCGACGTATCCTTAATTTATGTATAGCAAATGAAAAAGTTTGTACGCTGTTGTCTGCTTGGTACCAAATGATTCTGTAATAAATGTACTATTAAAATGTATAATCGATGAATTTTTGGCTCGTCTTAAAATATTAGAAATCGATACTTTTTTGACGCGGACCCTGTGCGACGCATACTTATTTTATGTTTATCGTATTAAAAAATTTGTACGCTGGTGTCTGTTTGGTACCAAAAGATTCTGTAATCAATGTACTATTAAAATGTATAATCGATGAATTTTTGGCTCGTCTTAAAATATTGGAAATCGATACTTTTTACCGCTGACCCTGTGCGACGCATACTTATTTTATGTTTATCGTATTAAAAAATTTGTACGCTGGTGTCTGTTTGGTACCAAAAGATTCTGTAATCAATGTACTATTAAAATGTATAATCGATGAATTTTTGGCTCGTCTTTAAATATTAGAAATCGATACTTTTTTACCGCTGATCCCATGCGACGCATCCTTAATTTATGTATAGCAAATGAAAAAGTTTGTACGCTGTTGTCTGCTTGGTACCAAATGATTCTGTAATAAATGTACTATTAAAATGTATAATCGATGAATTTTTGGCTCGTCTTAAAATATTAGAAATCGATACTTTTTTGACGCGGACCCTGTGCGACGCATACTTATTTTATGTTTATCGTATTAAAAAATTTGTACGCTGGTGTCTGCATGGTACCAAAAGATTCTGTAATCAATGTACTATTAAAATGTATAATCGATGAATTTTTGGCTCGTCTTTAAATATTAGAAATCAATACTTTTTTGCGGCTGACCCTGTGCGACGCATCCTTATTTTATGTTTATCGTATTAAAAAATTTGTACGCTGGTGTCTGCATGGTATCAAAAGATTCTGTAATCAACGTACTATTAAAATGTATAATCGATGAATTTTTGGCTCGTCTTAAAATATTGGAAATCGATACTTATTACCGCTGACCCTGTGCGACGCATCCTTATTTTATGTTTATCGTACTAAAAAATTTGTACGCTGGTGTCTGTTTGGTACCAAAAGATTCTGTAATCAATGTACTATTAAAATGTATAATCGATGAATTTTTGGCTCGTCTTAAAATATTGGAAATCGATACTTTTTACCGCTGACCCTGTGCGACGCATACTTATTTTATGTTTATCGTATTAAAAAATTTGTACGCTGGTGTCTGTTTGGTACCAAAAGATTCTGTAATCAATGTACTATTAAAATGTATAATCGATGAATTTTTGGCTCGTCTTAAAATATTGGAAATCGATACTTTTTACCGCTGACCCTGTGCGACGCATCCTTATTTTATGTTTATCGTATTAAAAAATTTGTACGCTGGTGTCTGTTTGGTACCAAAAGATTCTGTAATCAATGTACTATTAAAATGTATAATCGATGAATTTCTGGCTCGTCTTAAAATATTGGAAATCGATACTTATTACCGCTGACCCTGTGCGACGCATCCTTATTTTATGTTTATCGTATTAAAAAATTTGTACGCTGTTGTCTGCTTGGTACCAAAAGATTCTGTAATCAATGTACTATTAAAATGAATAATCGATGAATTTTTGGCTCGTCTTTAAATATTAGAAATCGATACTTTTTTACCGCTGATCCCATGCGACGCATTCTTAATTTATGTATAGCAAATGAAAAAGTTTGTACGCTGTTGTCTGCTTGGTACCAAATGATTCTGTAATAAATGTACTATTAAAATGTATAATCGATGAATTTTTGGCTCGTCTTAAAATAATAGAAATCGATACTTTTTTGACGCGGACCCTGTGCGACGCATACTTATTTTATGTTTATCGTATTAAAAAATTTGTACGCTGGTGTCTGCATGGTACCAAAAGATTCTGTAATCAATGTACTATTAAAATGTATAATCGATGAATTTTTGGCTCGTCTTTAAATATTAGAAATCAATACTTTTTTGCGGCTGACCCTGTGCGACGCATCCTTATTTTATGTTTATCGTATTAAAAAATTTGTACGCTGGTGTCTGCATGGTATCAAAAGATTCTGTAATCAACGTACTATTAAAATGTATAATCGATGAATTTTTGGCTCGTCTTAAAATATTGGAAATCGATACTTATTACCGCTGACCCTGTGCGACGCATCCTTATTTTATGTTTATCGTATTAAAAAATTTGTACGCTGTTGTCTGCTTGGTACCAAAAGATTCTGTAATCAATGTACTATTAAAATGTATAATCGATGAATTTTTGGCTCGTCTTAAAATATTGGAAATCGATACTTTTTACCGCTGACCCTGTGCGACGCATACTTATTTTATGTTTATCGTATTAAAAAATTTGTACGCTGGTGTCTGTTTGGTACCAAAAGATTCTGTAATCAATGTACTATTAAAATGTATAATCGATGAATTTTTGGCTCGTCTTTAAATATTAGAAATCGATACTTTTTTACCGCTGATCCCATGCGACGCATCCTTAATTTATGTATAGCAAATGAAAAAGTTTGTACGCTGTTGTCTGCTTGGTACCAAATGATTCTGTAATAAATGTACTATTAAAATGTATAATCGATGAATTTTTGGCTCGTCTTAAAATATTAGAAATCGATACTTTTTTGACGCGGACCCTGTGCGACGCATACTTATTTTATGTTTATCGTATTAAAAAATTTGTACGCTGGTGTCTGTTTGGTACCAAATGATTCTGTAATCAATGTACTATTAAAATGTATAATCGATGAATTTTTGGCTCGTCTTTAAATATTAGAAATCGATACTTTTTTACCGCTGATCCCATGCGACGCATCCTTAATTTATGTATAGCAAATTAAAAAGTTTGTACGCTGTTGTCTGCTTGGTACCAAATGATTCTGTAATAAATGTACTATTAAAATGTATAATCGATGAATTTTTGGCTTGTCTTAAAATATTGGAAATCGATACTTATTTCCGCTGACCCTGTGCGACGCATCCTTATTTTATGTTTATCGTATTAAAAAATTTGTACGCTGGTGTCTGCATGGTATCAAAAGATTCTGTAATTAACGTACTATTAAAATGTATAATCGATGAATTTTTGGCTCGTCTTTAAATATTAGAAATCGATACTTTTTTACCGCTGATCCCATGCGACGCATTCTTAATTTATGTATAGCAAATGAAAAAGTTTGTACGCTGTTGTCTGCTTGGTACCAAATGATTCTGTAATAAATGTACTATTAAAATGTATAATCGATGAATTTTTGGCTCGTCTTTAAATATTAGAAATCAATACTTTTTTGCGGCTGACCCTGTGCGACGCATCCTTATTTTATGTTTATCGTATTAAAAAATTTGTACGCTGGTGTCTGCATGGTATCAAAAGATTCTGTAATCAACGTACTATTAAAATGTATAATCGATGAATTTTTGGCTCGTCTTTAAATATTAGAAATCGATACTTTTTTACCGCTGATCCCATGCGACGCATTCTTAATTTATGTATAGCAAATGAAAAAGTTTGTACGCTGTTGTCTGCTTGGTACCAAATGATTCTGTAATAAATGTACTATTAAAATGTATAATCGATGAATTTTTGGCTCGTCTTAAAATATTAGAAATCGATACTTTTTTGACGCGGACCCTGTGCGACGCATACTTATTTTATGTTTATCGTATTAAAAAATTTGTACGCTGGTGTCTGCATGGTACCAAAAGATTCTGTAATCAATGTACTATTAAAATGTATAATCGATGAATTTTTGGCTCGTCTTTAAATATTAGAAATCAATACTTTTTTGCGGCTGACCCTGTGCGACGCATCCTTATTTTATGTTTATCGTATTAAAAAATTTGTACGCTGGTGTCTGCATGGTATCAAAAGATTCTTTAATCAACGTACTATTAAAATGTATAATCGATGAATTTTTGGCTCGTCTTAAAATATTGGAAATCGATACTTATTACCGCTGACCCTGTGCGACGCATCCTTATTTTATGTTTATCGTATTAAAAAATTTGTACGCTGTTGTCTGCTTGGTACCAAAAGATTCTGTAATCAATGTACTATTAAAATGTATAATCGATGAATTTTTGGCTCGTCTTTAAATATTAGAAATCGATACTTTTTTACCGCTGATCCCATGCGACGCATCCTTAATTTATGTATAGCAAATGAAAAAGTTTGTACGCTGTTGTCTGCTTGGTACCAAATGATTCTGTAATAAATGTACTATTAAAATGTAGAATCGATGAATTTTTGGTTCGTCTTAAAATATTAGAAATCGATACTTTTTTGACGCGGACCCTGTGCGACGCATACTTATTTTATGTTTATCGTATTAAAAAATTTGTACGCTGGTGTCTGTTTGGTACCAAATGATTCTGTAATCAATGTACTATTAAAATGTATAATCGATGAATTTTTGGCTCGTCTTTAAATATTAGAAATCGATACTTTTTTACCGCTGATCCCATGCGACGCATTCTTAATTTATGTATAGCAAATGAAAAAGTTTGTACGCTGGTGTCTGCATGGTACCAAAAGATTCTGTAATCAATGTACTATTAAAATGTATAATCGATGAATTTTTGGCTCGTCTTTAAATATTAGAAATCAATACTTTTTTGCGGCTGACCCTGTGCGACGCATCCTTATTTTATGTTTATCGTATTAAAAAATTTGTACGCTGTTGTCTGCTTGGTACCAAAAGATTCTGTAATCAATGTACTATTAAAATGTATAATCGATGAATTTTTGGCTCGTCTTAAAATATTGGAAATCGATACTTTTTACCGCTGACCCTGTGCGACGCATACTTATTTTATGTTTATCGTATTAAAAAATTTGTACGCTGGTGTCTGTTTGGTACCAAAAGATTCTGTAATCAATGTACTATTAAAATGTATAATCGATGAATTTTTGGCTCGTCTTAAAATATTGGAAATCGATACTTTTTACCGCTGACCCTGTGCGACGCATACTTATTTTATGTTTATCGTATTAAAAAATTTGTACGCTGGTGTCTGTTTGGTACCAAAAGATTCTGTAATCAATGTACTATTAAAATGTATAATCGATGAATTTTTGGCTCGTCTTTAAATATTAGAAATCGATACTTTTTTACCGCTGATCCCATGCGACGCATCCTTAATTTATGTATAGCAAATGAAAAAGTTTGTACGCTGGTGTCTGCATGGTACCAAAAGATTCTGTAATCAATGTACTATTAAAATGTATAATCGATGAAATTTTGGCTCGTCTTTAAATATTAGAAATCAATACTTTTTTGCGGCTGACCCTGTGCGACGCATCCTTATTTTATGTTTATCGTATTAAAAAATTTGTACGCTGATGTCTGCATGGTATCAAAAGATTCTGTAATCAACGTACTATTAAAATGTATAATCGATGAATTTTTGGCTCGTCTTAAAATATTGGAAATCGATACTTATTACCGCTGACCCTGTGCGACGCATCCTTAATTTATGTTTATCGTATTAAAAAATTTGTACGCTGTTGTCAGCTTGGTACCAAAAGATTCTGTAATCAATGTACTATTAAAATGTATAATCGATGAATTTTTGGCTCGTCTTAAAATATTAGAAAACGATACTTTTTTACTGCTGACCCCATGCGAAAGTAGCTAATTTCTATGAAAAAATATTAATAAATACTTTCGTCTATAAAATCATATCTCGACGTTATGATTATCTCTATTCACAAAAGATTCTTATAGATAATTCTATTTTGTTCGCACTTCTGTTTTAGATTTAAATACTGAATTTTTATGTATTGCATAATTAATTAATATATATTTTTCTATGCCGTGATTGCAATACATGCCTGAGAATATGTCAATTAATTATGCAATGCATAAATATTTATTATTTATATCTTTAACAGAGAATTAAAAAAAATAGAATTTTCTACAAGAATCTTTGGATCAAAATATCTGCATTTCTATTAGATTCGTTCGTCTGTACATACACACACATCCATCGCGCTGCACGTTTCGCGCGAAACTGACCACAAGACTCTGTGCAGCGGTATCGCCAAACACAGCCTATACGTCTATCACGCTGCGCGCCTCGCGCGAGACTGACGATCAGTCTCGCAATCACAATGTCTCGAGAATCAGTCTCGCGCGAGATGCGCAGCGTGGAGGATGTGTAGGGTATCGGATGCGCTTGGCGATACCGCTGCTCAGAGTCTTGCGGTCAGTTTCGCGCGAGACTGCAGTGTGTTGGATGTGTGTGTACAGACGCATGAATCTGATAGAAGCATAGATATTTTGTTCGAAAGATTCTTGTATATAATTCTATTTTTTTGGTTTTCTGTTAAAGATTTAAGTAATGAATATTTATGCATTGCATAATTAATTCACATATTTTTATGCATGCATTGCAATCAATACATAAAGAAGTATATATTAATTAATTATGCAATGCATAAAAATTCAATATTTAAATCTAAAACAAGTGCGAACAAAAAAAATAGAATTTTCTGTAAGACTGTTTTGATAATCGAGATAATCACAACGTCGAGACTAATTACGATTTTATGGACGTGAAGATTTATTAATATTTTTTTATAGAAATTAGCTACTTTAAACTCGGTTATTATTTTTGACAGTTATCAGCTGATTTCTGTCAAAAATTATTAATCGAGGATAAAGTATTATCAACATTACTACTTTAATTTTTATAACGTATTATTACTCTGAAATTTAATTAGCAAATGAATGCTTTAGTAATATTTTTTGACAGAAATCAGCTGATTTAAGCGCCAATTTGTTAATTAAGTTTTTAAATAATATATTTTAAAAATTAAAATAATAATTTGTTTAAAATAATATGTTATGGTATTTTAAACTCGATTAATATTTTTTGACAGTTATCAGTTGATTCTGTCAAAAAAATATTATTATTTTAATAATTATTTTTTAAAATATGAAATCAAAGAATGGCGCGCGCGTAGCGCGCGCTTGTGTTGTTCTAGTATTATAAATGTAAAACGTGATATATATATGGTTTATATACTTCAAGGATATCCTTTTAAATCTTCCAATGGATCAAATATTTTCAAATGTTTCAAGACGTTGCGAACGTACTGAATATTCAATATGCTAAACAATCTTGCAAACAGAGAAATAATATAATAGACAACTTGCATCACATACATTTAAAAATAAGAAATATATATTATTTAAATATTAATCATAAATATTTATCACTAATCACGATGAAGTTTATGTTTAAGTGCAACTTTATACCACCTCAAAAATATTGTGTGTGTGTGTGTGTGTGTGTGTGTGTGTGTGTGTGTGTGTGTGTGTGTGTGTGTGTGTGTGTGTGTGTGTGTGTGTGTGTGTGTGTGTGTGTGTGTGTGTGTGTATGATTGAGTTAAATAAAAATATAAACCATTAATTCTAATTCATTCTATACATACCTTTATATCAATAATTCTTATGCAATAAATGTTTTTAAAATTATAAATGTACATATATATATATATATATATATATATATATATATACAATATATAAGTTGCTTTTTATATATCACAAACTAAAGCGAGTTATACAAAATCTTCCTCCGATTCACCACAAAACATTCAAATTTCTTTTTTCGAGAATTACAAATCAATTTCCAGTGCCGACCAGTGCCGACAACTTAGGAGAAATACATTTGAACGAGAAAAGTTTGTCCGACACGTTGATTGGCTGTCGGATAGAAAGTTCCTACTAGAGTCCTGACTAGTGGAATTTAAGAAATTCTCTATCCAATAGGATAAGGCTGGGTCTACAATAGGTGATTTAAGCCCTAAGCTTTAAGAAATTGACCAATCACGATCGAGTATTCTCATCGTACTTGACCGTGATTTGTCAATTTATTAAAGCTTAAGGCTTAAATCACCTATTGTAGACCCAGCCTAATCCAATCGAACAAACTTTTTGTCATGTGATTGTAATATTATTGCTCTAAAATATCTTTTCATAATAATATGGAGTAGATTTTTTTTGCTAATAACGTTATATTTATGAGATATGCATGGCTAGTACAAGAGATTACATCATCAGTAATGACGTAATGCAATTCAAACAAACAGTGATTCTCAACAAGAGGATACATACTCTATTTTATACATTGATTTTATTTATCCTGAATTTTATATATTATTATCAAAGATGCATGTTATAATAATTTTTATCGTATTTTACGCTCTGTCAATATATTATATATACTTATTACTACTTACATAAATAAATACTTGAAGAGTGTTTTATGAATTGACAATCATCATGAAGCCCTCTGCCTTATTCTTTTCACTTCTGAGAAGAGATAATGGCCTTTACGGTCTGACGCAGAGTAAGATGATATTATATACACTAAACTTCACTAAAGCGATAAAGTTTATTCAACCGAATGGAGAATTTTTGGAAACTTCTTCTTCTTCTTCTTCTTCTTCTTCTTCTTTTATGGCTGCTTGAGCTTTAGGGATTGCTCATACACCATTAATTGACTGAAATAATTCAAACTGCTCGCAGATCTGAGCAGGATACTTTCCAAAAAATATACTTTATGCCATGGGCGCCCTTATAACTTTTTTCTAGGGGGAGCGGAGTGTACATATATACTCAGGTGTGCGTGCGTGTGTGTGATGTACACACACACACACCACACTATTTCGATATATATTTATGTTATAAATTTCAAACAAAAAATTATTTGCTTGACAATTATAAAATTATTCTAAATTGAAAAAATTAAAATATTAAAATCCAAGGGGGGGCATATGCCCCTCCTTGCCCCCCCCCCCGCCCCATGGGCGCCTGTGCTTTATGCGTAAAAACGCGATGTAACACGTCCGCACACGTCGAAGGACGCCAGCGGACTTTAATTCTTGGAAACCCTGTTAGACCTTTAAAAAATTCTTTATCTGACAACCAGTCGACATAAATATTTTAATTATACTCCTATTAATATTATTGCCGGCGTTAAGGCCGTATTACACTACGTATTGTGATTGGGATTATTGGAACTGGGATCGACGAATCAGAGCGAAGCAGCTTGCCAGCTGATTGGTCCAACCGCAAGCGTCAATCGCAACCGAGCCTTTAATGTAATACGATCTTTAGTATCATGTATCGATATCATTTGCTTGCGATTCTCGAAGTAGGTAAGTTAAAACTTTTCGCGGTGAACCCCGAGCAGGGTGATTACGTGCAGGTGATTACGTGCAGGTGATTACGTGCATAGAATATGCATATATTTTCATTAAAGGTAGGTATGTACATACATATAGTAATATATATCATTCCACATTGCGATGTGTAACGTGCAAGAACCTTGTACGGTGTAACGTAAAACGTGTGCATTGGAGAGAAATTGCATGTCGTAAATAGAGTCCGATAATAATTTTTTTGTTTATAATTAAATCTGTTATTCAGGATAATTTTTATTGTACGAGATATCGTGCAGGTTTTTTTTAGACGATGTTTTTATACGCAATTTATTGCGTGTATGAATTTCCTTTTGATACAGATATTGTATTTCATTGTATCAACGACATTTCTTTTCTTTATTAGGTTCTGTAATTTATCTATGATTTTTACCCACTTGGCATTGATTGTAATGTTGTAACGCAAAATATTTTATCATACATGACACGTCTTGGAAACCAGAATGATGAAAACATGTGCTTCCCAGATGCATAAAAACTACTGCTGATAGAAAAAGAGAGATTTTTAAACTAATTCAATTTATGCATATTATTAATTAATAAGACATAATGGCACGCACAAGGAAGACTCAACAAAAGAATAACTTGATCGATACATTGAAAATAACAAAAGGACGTACATGTACAGTTGTACTGCGTGACATTGCTTTAGATACAGATTTAATTCAACGCTATCAATTAAATTTACCTTTAAAGCAAGAGAAATTGTTGAAACAATCACATATTAATACGTCTATACATTCTAAGAAACGATTAAAAGGAAATGTACAGAAAAAAAAGGCTATAGAGAATGAGAAATGGACAATAAAAAATTTTTTAAAAGAAGTAGTTAGTGAAAAAAAGAGAAAAGATTCTAAAAAAATTGAATCCCAGCCAGACTACAAAGATATAGAAGTAAATAAAGATATATCAAGCCATGAAGGCAATGAAACAATTCCAAAACTCAAATTGAAGAGGCAACAGTTAACACATCATAACAACATTGAACCATTTTCTAGTAAAAGTACTGATGAAACATCTAGTTCATCCTCAGTTACACATTTTAATTATATGCAAAAAATGACTATACTAATGAATAAGAAGAATGATAAAAATGTTAAAAAACCAAATTTAAAAATTAGATTAGAAAAGATTTCTTCTGAAAAGGTTCAACATTTAAATAAGCCAAGTGTAACAAATGGTAAACCTAAATTTTTATTTATTTTTGCATATCCACAAGTAGGGAAATTTATAATCATTATTTCTTACTTTTGTCAAAGAATTTAAATTTAAACATATCACAACTATTATTTGTATTCTAATTTATGGTATGTGTCCTGTGATGGATCGCATTTATGCGATAATCTGTTACTTGTTTGGACACTTTATGTAATGCTTCCGAACATTCCAGAACTGGAATATATTTCCTTCCTGTACCAGAATTAAATTTATCTTATTTTTTTTTGTCCATTGTAAAAGATCACAGAAAAGCGTACTCCTGTTTCAACCTAATTTTTATTTGCTAATGATGATCCAAATAGTAGACTGAAATGTATGAATTTGAATGATCAATCATGTTTGAAGGAAAAGAAATTGCAAATCAGTAACAGCATCTAGTTCTCAATTAGCTCGTTCCCCTTACTTGTGGATATTCATTATTAGAATCTTAAACTTTGTTTTTTATTTTTGCATTTCATTATGTTATAAATAGATGCAGACGTATCAGCTAAGCTGGAATCTAATGATACAAATTGTTTGGATAAGAAAAAATTAACTGTAAATGATCATAATAGCAATACACAAGAGATATCCCGCAAATCTATTATAAAACAGGAGCGGTGTAAAATAAAGAAAAATAGCAAAGGTATGTATATATATTGTTTTTAATTTTATTTTTTCTTGATACAATTATATTAGAGGAAATGTGTTGAAAAAATAATTTAATACTATATTTTTTAAATAATTAAATCTTAAATTTACCTTTGAATACAATTAATTCAAAACTTAAGACATAGAATTTTTATAAATGGCACAATATTAGGAAGGCAAATATAAAATTTAAAGATCTATAATCTCCTGATTTTTTAATTACTTATAATAATAAAATAAATAAGAGGCAAGACCAGAGGGGCAAATAAAAGTTAAATAATAAAACTATATTTTTAACTGTAGATATTATAGTACAAACTCCTACATGTCATGTAGAAATGTCGCCAGAAAATAATATCAAAAAGTCAAAAGTAGAAATAAGACAAAATCTACCAAAAATTATTGGAAACTGTCTTTTATCAAAAGGAATAAAAGTTCTAAAAGTAAGAAAAGAAAAAGTTGACGAATTAAGAGTAAATAACAGTTTACAAAGCAATATTCCTGAGCAGATTTCTTTAGAACAAGACAGATATAATAATAACAATAAAAATACAGATCAAACTTCTCACATTAATGATACAGCTGACAATGAAACTACAAATATTCTCAATTGGACAAGGGAAAGAAAAAACGGTATTATTAATATAGATAATAATATTGATAGTAAAACAACAATGACACATGAAAATTATACTTCAAATCACCAGGAACAATTAAGTAGATTTACTAGTAATATTGAAGTACATGAGAATAATGCATTACAAGACAATGAAAAATGTGAAGAAAGATGCACTAAAAACACATTAAACAAGACTCAACATATACAAAAAATTTCAAATCTTATGGATATAAGTGATGAAAATTGTAGTACACTATTATCTGCAAGCAAAGAAGGAGATATAAAACAAACTCAAAAGCGTATTTTGGAAGTAAATGATGAAGATAGTAATCTGGATAGTAAAAAGATTAAATTAAATAGAAACAGTTGGCAGCGAAGTAATGAAACATCTAAATCAATTAATCATAAACAGTGTAATGACTCTTCAAGTTCAGGAGCATCTATTACAACAGATACAACAGATACAGCAGTAGAATTAAATATATCTAAAGAACATAATGACAAAGAAAGTACAGATTTACGCAAGTATTTGGATCAAATAAGATCAGAAAAAACTTTAAACAGTACAGTTAAAAGTAAGTATAATAATTGTGAAATAATGTATTTTAAAAATAAATTTAATCGATAAAAATGACTGTTCTCTCTTAATTTTATAATAAATGTGGCAGATAACGAGGAATTTTGCAAAAAACTTTCTGAAAAAGAAGAAACTTCAACTTCAAATGGAACTTTGTATGAAAAGAAAAGTAGTGCCCAAAAGGAGCATACAAGTGTTGTATTTGATGATGATGATGATGATGATGATGATGATGATGATGATGATGATGATGATGATGATGATGATGATTATATTTCTCTTTTTGCAGAATCTTTTGCAGAATTTGATATGAGCCGGTAAGTAATAGACTAAAAAAATTCAAAAATAGTATAATATATAATAATATTTACTGTAATTTATTTTTTTTATTTAGAATTGATTTTTTTTATATTTATAACATTTTATTAGATAAATTATTTTACAATTGTTATTAATACTAATAATGACACATATGCATTATACATAAATGTTCATGACTCATAATATCTAAAAGTGATGTATTATTATAGGTGTGAAGATAAATTTGTGTGTGAAAAAGACAAATTGCGTCAATCTCTACATTTTGATGTACCATACGAAATGACTGCTAACAGTTTCGATAAATTTATGAAACAAAATAATAATGAATTTGACAAAGAGTATGCAGAATGCATAGAAAATAATACAGAAATTAAAACAGAACCTTTGACGTCTAATAAATTAAATGAAGAATCCAATAATCAATTGACACAAACTTTAAATACAGATTGTATACCTTGTGCCAAACCAACTGTAACAGAACCAAATTCGCTACAAATTAGAAAAATTTATCCAATAAAGGAAAATATTTACAATTTCAAGGGATATTGTTATAATGCATTGAGAAACAAAATATGCCACAGGATACAGTGTACATTTAGCCATAATGTAGGTATTATTTATTTCGCTTTTATAATGATTGTTTGATGTAAGCACTTATTATATATTAATATAATCTTTTATTTCTAGTTGAAAAGTCTATTTGACACAATTAACTCAAAAGATGTTAAAATAATCATCGATATAATACAAGAGGCATTACGCCAGAATTATAATTACTTTTGTGCACAAGTATATATAGCTTTATTAAAAAAACTAACTGTTGAACAGATTTTAATAACATATAAAATGCTTTATGAAACTAAGAGCTTTTATTGTAGAAAGGAATTCACAGATGTAACCAGGCACTGTATTGCTTGTAATATTATTGAAGAATTATTAAACAGACACATGTCAATAAAAATGGTCGTCGACCGTATGATGACATACATCTTACACAGCAAAAATTTATACGAACTTTACAACATAATAATATGTGTAAGAAAGTATATGAAACATGATGAACACTGGAACAGCATAAGAAATTTAATTTTAAAAGTTGAACCAAATGTTCGTAAATATATAATTGACAAAATATTATTTGAATGCAAAATGAATGGAAACTTGGAAGATATTCAAGATATTAACAATAATTTGATAAATAAACTTGAGTATACAATAATATCAACACTGGATCAAGATGCACTAAAATGGTTTCGAAATATGTTGGTTGAAAAACCTGCAAAAAATTCTTATCTTAAAATATCGATTCAAAATTTTGGAGAAACAGCAGAAACTATTGCTTCTCCTGATTCTCCTGATCCATGTCCAAATATAAGCTTCACACTTCAGGAATATTCAACGAGATACGATAATTCTATTAGTGAAACTGAGAGTAATCAAAGTGAGAAGCAGATTACTCAAGCTACAAACAATGTAAAACCATATATGTATGGTTTTCTGCAACCTATCGGTAATTATTTTATTTATTTTCGGTTCATTATGAGAATATATACATTTTTTTTAAAAAAAGTATAAAATATATATATATATATATACATTACTGTTATCATCATTATCATTATATTTATATTTTATTAATATATTTATTATATTTTTTTCTAGATGCACCCTGTGCACGATCTACTTATAGAGATCACGAACAATTCTGGAAATTTTTTGTGAATTTAGAGCTATTTGAAAAAGGGCTCATACATGAAGACTATGATTATGTTATTAATATCTTAAAAGGTTATGATTCAAAAAAACGAGAAAGAGAGTTATTTATTAGTAAGTGTTCTCTTATACTTCGAAAAATAAAACGTTCAGAATATCACTTAAGCAACATCCTGAGGCGAACAGGTAACCAATATTTTAATAAAAATACATTAAAAGAGAGAGCTGAGAGAGGATATGTTCAATACATAGATAATACATAGATAATGCTATAACATGTATATACTTACATATATACATATATGTGTGTATGTACAGATTAACTTAGAAAAATTTTTTTATCTTCTTTTTTAACAAGTAGCTATAAAATAAAGCCAGCTAACTTGTGCACATTTACACAAAAATACAACTAATAATTTCTGATACAAATAATATATGCTTTTTTATAGATTTTAAGTATCAAGAGTTATGTATGTCAAAATTATAATCTCACGTTTACAATTAAAGCTTCTTATTTCTTTTTTATTTTTATCAACATTTCAAAATATGCATATGTTATTGAATAAATCAATTACAATATTTTTTATTAATTGAATACGTTATAAATGTATATATATTTTATGTTATCACTATCATTTATATTATGTTGTATAAAATAAATAAATTACTATATGACTAATTCTTTTTTCATTTATAATCTCACCTAATTCACATTTCAGTCCAAACGGGTACCTTCGACATCTTAGGTAAAATCTTATTCGATATAGGATTAGACATTTTGGCCAATTTAATGGATGAGGAGGCTTCGGGACTTGCACTCCAATTGATGCAAACACTTAACATATACGATTTACCATATAATGCAGAATATTTTCTATTATCGGCTGAAATTTATTTAGCTAACAAAAAAGCAGTGAAGGCATGCAATTTACTCAAATGTGAGTTTATATTCTATTTGCAGATGCACAATTTTAATGTATAAATACACACATAAATGATAGGAAAGATACATATCAAACGTATATACATAAATATCTATAATATTCTTATGAAATTATTTATTAAACATATTGATTTTAATAAATCAATATATATGATAAATATATTTGTTATCTTTAATTTTATCAACATTCATTTCTGATAAATATATGTATCTACACATACATACATATTATTTATTTTTCTATATTAATTTTTTCAGACAAAAATATTATATGTACCAGTCGTAATAAGTGGTATGTTAAAAGCACTATTAATGATGAATGTGTAAGAAACAAATTAATATACATTCTGTTGGATTCATTTTGTAATGAATTCCTTGAACATGCTGTCTTCCTTTTTCAATTTTTACTTACAGATCAATCCAGTTATCATTATCCAATAGGTAAAATAGATTTTTATGTATTTTTATATTTTCGTGAAAATTTTGTCATTATATCACTTATAATTATGTAATGACAAAATTGAATTGATATATATATATATATATATATAAAGATTCTTATCTTGTTTTTAGACTTATCTCGTTACGTGGACAAATTAATAATATTATCTTTATTAAAAATGGATACGAATTTAACTACAGAAATGGCCCAGTTAGTACTTAAACATAGTTTTGTATTAAGTACAATAACGTGTCGTGCACTGATTTCAACAATAATTCACACGGATGAAGTTTTAGCGAAACAGATATATAATTATGCGGAAGGCATAGGTATATATTCAACAATAAAGGTAAAAAAATGTATGATTTTATTTATAAATTCATATAATAGAGAGAAAAAAATATATAATTCTAATCTCAATTCATTAAAAAATTTTTCTGACACTAAACTACTTTTATTTTTTATTTCTCAACATTTTAGTTACCTATTAAATTATTTGATATACTTATTTTATTTTCTCTTAATCTTTTTTTGTCTTTGACACAGTTGTTGCCAGTAATACACATTATTATAAATACTGACTTAACAGAGGAAGAAATATATCTTTTATTCCTGCAATTGTTAAAAAGTCTTATAATGAACTATGGACATGCGATTGAATTTGCTAAACCTACCCAAATCAAGGTGTACTACATTGTGGAGGTAAGCATTTACAAACAGAATTTTCTCTAAAGAACAAAATTAAATTTCTAGAACATTTCACACATTTGATGCAAAATGTATACAACAAAACAATCTCTTTTTCTCTCGTTGCTTTATTTTTTCTTTTTCTACTATTATATCATATTTTATTAATTTACAGATAAAATCAACGAAACAATTTTATTGTGCTGCACTGCAAAATCGTTATAATAATCAGACTATTATGAAGGCAAAGTCATTAATTAGAAGTGTTTTGAAGAACCGATTTGATCCACCTATATTACTAATGCCAAAGAAAGGTAGAATAGGTAAGCTACAGAGTACAAGTCTTATAAATTATTTGAAATCGGAACATTGTAATTAAAATTATACTTATCCATGAACGATAGTGGAGTATGAAAACAAGAGATCAAGTAGAGATTAGAAATTAATCTTCAATGCTTAATATTGAAAGAAATTTAGTTACTCCCAAAAAAAAATTTTTTTAAAGAAATATTTTATTTTATATTACATAATACATCTATACACTTTATGTATTTGAATTACATTTATAATTTAACTGCAATTGAGAAATTTTTTAATTATAAAAATCAATATATATAAAGTGTATATACAAATTATTTGTTTCTTTTATGAAGCTATTTTTATTTTTTTAATATTGCCATTTTTTAAAAGTATTATTTTGTTTTCTATGTTATCTACATATTATATATACCGTTATATATATATTATATTAATAAATATATATCAATATATATTAATATAAAATATATAATAAATATATTATAAATATATAATTAAACATATATATATATATATATATATACTTTAAATGTATATAAGGGACGCAAGCTTCTCTTATAATATAATTTTTATTTTGTTGATCCATTTATTATTACATTTTTATAATTCGACTATTTTTCATAGAAACGTAAATAATATATAATGTATATTCTCCTACATAATTTTATACATAAATTTTGAGACAAAGATTATGATTATCTTTATCCTGTAAAGAAATTATACGCAAAACAAATAAAATAAAGAGAGACATGAGCGTTAAATTAAGCATTTAAGAGTTAAGAATTTTTATTTTATATATGCGTACATGTGTATACATATATGATAATTCTTATTAACAGTGCACATTTATTAAATCTAAAACAGTAGTATAAGCACATATAAACAATTTCACAGAATTGTATAGTGAATATGTATTTCGATACTATAATCACAGTTGTTTTGGGAAATACCACACAGATAAAGTTATATTTTGAAAATATCTTAAATATCATATACAATCAAATGATAGTTTTTGACACTTATATTAATTATATAAAATATCAGCACACATGTAAATCTTTATAGATTTTTTGAAATGTTTTATAAAAAATAGCTGCAATATTACATTGTTGTGACACAATTTATATATCTTTTCCTAATAAGAAAATATTTAAATAAACATATAAATGCTTCAAGATAAAAAAAAATATTTTTTACATATTTCTATACATTTTTTAAATATAATTTTCTATTCACTGCATATAAAGCAAATAAAAGATTTCTTATATTATAAATGCATTTTTCAATATATAATATAGATCAAAATTATTTAAATAAGTAATATGTGCATATATACATAATCGTTTAATCAAACTCAGGTATATCATCGAAAGAATAACCAGGTACTTTTTGATATGCTAAAATAGCTACCCTCATATGATAAGCTCCTGGTATAAACATCAAGGCCCCTAAAATTATCACTGGCCACATACGATCCGAATACTGTAACAGAAACAAGATTTTTGTTTTTCTATAATATCTACAACTCGTAGATGTATTCTCTCTAAAAAAATACAGACTTCTATATTTTTATATATACTTATGAGGCAATAATTATATTTTACACTTGCTCAAAATTACTGATTGAAAGATACTATCACATGTGTAATTATAATTAATTTATATAATATCTACCATAATAAAACAAATCTTACTTTTGAATCAATGTGTCCGCTCACAATCAAACTTCCCATAATGAGCATAACGATTCCTCCAACAAATAGGAGAGCCGCTAATGTAATAGCCTTCCATGGTATCTTCACTGGTGGGCTTACAAACTATAAAAAAATTATCACACTTGTTAGTTATGTAAAATAAACATTTCAGACGTAACAAGACATATTTAAAGATAGTCATTTATTAATCATTTAATGATGCAAATATGTTGTATTTTATAGTGCTTATATTTTTTTCACATACTTGTGAATCAAAGAAACCATTATCGGCTTCTGTAAGTTGTGTGTAATCCACGTTGCCAAATTGTCTGTCACTTTGAACTTTCTTTCTGCACATGCTCGCTTTATGAATATAGTCTGTGAAGAGACATTTTATTTTTATTTGTTGCAAATAATACTTTCATGTACAATGTTTATTGCTAATATTGTAACTTATTATTACAATAACTTTCGAAATTATCAAGTGGTTTAAAAATTTCAACAAATATAAAGAAGCTTATGTTATTTGAGAAATATATTATTATTCGTATCTTTCTATAATTAATATGCAAAAGCTATAAAAATTTGTTTTTTTGTATACCGACTCTTCTTTTTCTACCTTTCAATTTTGTGTGACAGAATGTCGATTGTTGACATTTCTTTACTTGTGTACATCTTATACATTGTGACAAATAAATATAATAAGTGCTATTACCATCAAAATTATCTCGCGAGACTCATGTTTGTTGTATGTAGAATATAGAGCATAATTCTTGTTTGTAAATAAAATTGTACACTAAAATCGTTCGAAATATTTTGTTATGAAACGTATAAAATCGCGCTATCATTCACGCGACTTTTTTTAACGTCATACACACAGCTTCTGTCAGAAATTGTGCGTCAGAGATAAATATTGTTTAGCGAATTGCTTGAAGATGGCATTACTATATCCATCTGTCTACCGCTGCTATCTGTGGCTAAAAATGCAACCATTTATGAAATCTGAAGCGAGAGACGTTCTAAAATTCTAAACGTAAAAGAGAAAAGAGAAATGAAGAACAAAGAAATTTCAGCAAATATAAAATAATCACAGGTAATGAATTGAAAAATGTATGGCCCTGCGCACAATAGAGAAAATATTAGGAATAAGTATTAAATATATTAGGAATAAGAAGTATTTTAAAATAATAATATCAAAAAAACTAATATAAAAATACAAATTCGGATATAAAGGCCTAATAAGAGCTCTTTATATTCGAATTTGTATTTATATGTCAGAGTTTTTTCGATTTTATTTTTTAAAATAATTCTTATTTTCAATATTTAATATTTATTCCTAATATTTTCTCTATTGTGCGCAGGGCCTTATATATTCAAGATATTGTATAGATTTTCACTTTACATCTATGTTAATAAACTTTAATCGTCACTCTCTGAATGATAGTAATATAGTATCAAAATTATAAATCACTCTTGTCAAATTAATACGTGTTTCAGTGTTGTATAAAAATTAAAAATTTTTTTAGTATAGAATGTTGGAAAAAAGCTTTTTCTTTTTTACTTTTCGTTTAGTAAAAGAAATTGCGTGCATATGAAGCTAGATATTTTCTGAATATAACAGTTTCTTTTATTCTTTATAATATTATGATTCTTAATGATTTATGAATATTTTTTGCTATGCATATATAGTGGCAGCTCTATTTCTAATAATATATTTTAATGAAATAATGAATTTCTTCTCATATAATATTACTAGAAAATTATTAGTATAAATGCGGTTTTTTTATATATTTAAATTTAATATATAGATTTTGTATAACAATAGAATTTTTTTTCGATTTCACGTGATCACTTTATATACATTCTTATTAATCTATCAATTACACAGGGTGTTAAAAAATTAGACCGACAAATTTTGAAGGAAAATAGAAGACTAAAATAAATATATGTTGTTAATACTATTTTTCTCTACGACGTTTTTAGTTTTATACTACATAGTATGAAATAGGAGTTTGTGACTTAAACAATAAACAAACATATAAGTGGAAAAATTAAATTGTATCTTAATCTTGAACAAAAAACACGGAATAAATACATAAAAGTAATTTACTCTTTTTACAGTAAATGCTCAAAAATTCCTCCATTAATTTTAATATAAATGTGACAAACTGAAAAGTCACAAACTCATATCTTATATTATGTAATTTTAAAACTAAATGTTGTAGAGAAAATTAGCATTAACAAAAAATGTTTATTTTGAAGTCTTTATTCTCCCTTTAAAGTTTGTCAGTCTAATTTTTTAACATCCTGTATATATACATATGTGTGTGTGTATTTTATATATAATGTTTATGCGGTTATTATTTTTGTAAAAAAAAAAAAAAGAGGAAAAACCGACTATTGAATGTGACAGATGTCAATGAGGAGAATGAAAATTTTTCGTTGAAATCATTTAAATTTAATGCAATTGAGAGCCGCGTACGTAGAATTCTGCTCTGATTCTCAAAGGACATTTAAAGTAATCGATCAATTGTAACTATCGGTTAAAATCAATATAGGAGCATAGAAAATAGTAGTATTATGTAACTTCTTGTCGATATTGCCGATGCATCACGAGAGTCACTCGTTTGATTGAATCGCAAGTTAAAATTTATGATGACCAAGAAGGGATGCGGTCATACAATGTCACTCACTGACAGATGAGTCTCGAGATTATATAGTTGTAATTATCAAAAGATTACACACGTGTCTCTCTCTCCCTCCCTCTCGCGTTTCATACCGAATATGGAATTCCGGTAGCCTGGCATAGCGATCAGAGTTGTACGTGTTGCTCGTTGACATAGCAGACTCTAGACCTCGAGACTTTTCGATGAGTTTGCTTGCCAGTCTCACAGACACGGATCGATCCGGGAAAGACTACAGGAGGCTGCGTTTCGCCCTGCGTCGCGACACTGATGACAGTGTTGCGTTGGGATGGAGGGTGGCTCGCACCCCACGATGCGCAGTAAATACTGAGCATGTTTGCGAACGATAAATGCCGACAAAAATCATTGAATTAAATCAAGGACAACGTGACAATCGAATCCCGTCGATAAATAATATCTGTGGCTATTTATAAATTAAACATATATGTGTGTAAAGTAGAAGTCAATAATGTGTTCACGAATGTAAAATAAATCAAGGTTCAATTTAGATAGAATTTAATATGGACTGATATAAAATCCACTCTATTTTATATAACAATATATTAAAACTTGTGGACACACCAATATTCTGTTAAAAAAAACGAGATAAATTATGGTCACATAAACGCTTTTAAATTAAATGTACAAAACCACAAGTATAAAATCTGACAGTATTTCGAAAATACCAAATGCATTCTAATGTTTCGTGATTCTATACCGTAAAACGAATTCCTTTCGGCTATATTTTGTGCAATAACAGTGTTCGTGGCGTGGTCTCACGTGCATAAAGCACATTGTCTTTTATACGCTTATTCCGTCTTGAGTTAGCAAGTTACAGTAGTATAATCCCGGAGGGTAACAATTAAAAGAGAAAAAGGACGATAGGAAAGACAGTGAATGCGAATGATGGGCGTTGTTCGTGTAAATTACAAAGTTCTGCACAGAAGGAGGACTCGGTTTGTGCTCGAGTTTTAATGTTATTTTAATTATATACGCGGAAAAAATACTTATTGGTAAATAAATTTATATATGCATAGTCGTTTGTGTCTTCTTACTCGTTTTTATAAGCGAATTTACTATCGATTCTTATCACAGTTAAATTTCGTGAATACACGTGTAAAGATTTACATAAGGAGACAAATATCGCATCTCAAATTGAAACAAGAAGACGTTGTATCATTCTGCAGAATTTATATGCGGAATAAAATTCTATTAAAATTGCTAAACTTATTCGAATTTTTATTGCAATTGTTTTACTGTATAATATATGTATATGACTCAATTTCACAGTAAGTTATTTTGCGCTCGTCTCTCTAATCTTTTTCTTCCAGTAGTAGCATATTAATACAAATTTATACAAATTTAAAATTAGTAAAATTTATTTTTTACAGTGTATGATATTTTAATCCGCACATTGTTGATGCTTTGCCTATACATATAGTTATTTATTTACATTATATTTTAAAAATATAATTGATCGTGAAATATATTTATGTATATAAAGTTCTTCTTTTGCAGAAGAAAAAAATATAGAGAGACAATATTAATCCTTTAAGGAATTGAATCGGATATATATCAACCGCAACAATTTTTCATAAACTTATATGACGCGTATGCGACAGCGGGATCTGCAATCTTGGCTTCTACTCCAACTATACTTTTTTGAAAGTAGAAGCAATGCGGGGAAACTCTGTAGCTTTGTGCGCAACGAGGACTTGGAACATATACCGCATCAGGATCTAAAGATCATCCCTTTCATCCAATCGTCACACTGTAATTGACACGCAAGTATTATATTTTGTAAAATTTTTCTCATTTACATTAGCTAAGCTTATATCGTTACTCATTATGTCTAAGCTAAGATTTACCGTCTACGCTTCGCAAATAAAAGCACAAGTATATTGGCTTCGTCAATTTTTTTTATATTATTAATATCGATATAAACTGCGTTGCTTTCGAATGATATTTCGAGCATCGTCTTCGTATCTATAATTATAAATGTTGCTTTGGCCCACTTTACAGAGACGATTATCCTCTCGTGCATTGTTCGTGCGCGACGTCACTTCCTTGATAAAAAGTGACAGCTTAAGGAAAGGTCGATACAGCTCACAAGGAAACTTCGCAAAAATGCTGACTTTGATGAAAGTTTACACACATGTAAGAAGGATAAATAGATGAATTTATAAATTTTTAGTTGCCAAAAAAGATTCTAGGGGTCGAAATTATTCCTCATATGTAGAGCGATTTTTTGCTTTTCTCGGTATATCTCAAAAAGCATTCGAGATATCAAAAACTGTTTTATATAAAAGTTTCATAATAAAAGTACCTCTAAAAATTGTATTAACGTGATTAAATAGAATGTGTTCATATTTTTTGATATCTTGATAAATAAAGAAAAGCTCTACATATGAGGGGTGGTTTCATCCCTTAGAATTGTTTTTGGACAACTGAAAATTCCTAAATTCATCTATTTATCCCTAAAGTTTCATCAGAATTAGAATTTTCTGATTCGCAAGATTCTCTTGTCAATCTCGACCGATTGTTCGCGACCGCAATGCTTTATACAGCCCTGCAGGATCTTTCAAGGGCGCCGTGTGTTTGAACCGCGGCACTGTCGGCGTCACGACGCCTGCGCGTCATTATCTCGACGGCGCTCGGTGCATGGAGGATGACGATGGCCCAGGGGCGGCAGTGCGGGTTCAGGGGGCGGCGAGGGTGGGTGCCTCCTTCGTTGGAACTACAGCCCCTTGACAACAGCCCGCGACCATTCTCACCCTCGGCGGCAAAAACCCGTACGCTTTGCACACGTAGTAGTTTCGCACACTCGGTGTCAATCCGCGATCAATCGACGTGGGTGATAGTGCGATCAATCGACCATCTCCCGGTGTGCACGAACGTCGCCGTCGTCCTCCTCTCCCGAAGAGGAGGATCCGCGCGCGGCGTGCTCGGACGACAGGCTCCCGCTCGTTCAGGTAAATCGATTATTAAGCGTACGTTGCATGCAATCTCGCGGATTTACCGCGAGATGCAACCGGCAAAGTGAGAAGAGATCGTTCGTGGGGTTCGTGGGGATACGCAGCGATGTGTAGCATCTAGATTGGACCATTCTTGAAGGACCGAGGAAGGAAAGGGGGTGGCAGGGAGTCGAGAGTGGATTGGGAATTGCACAACACGCGCAACCGGCACCGCTTGCGGTCTCGTGACATACCGGCGGTTTGAAAATCTATCTCTAAAGCGAGTGTATCCTCATCTCCGATGGCAATCGCTCGCTCGCGCCATGAACCACTACTACTCTTGTAATTTGCAAATTCCGTGTGAAAGGTATCGGTATTCTCTCGCGTTACGACTCTGATATACCTGGCTTCCTGATGCCTGCACAGTTTGATTATCGCACTTGGCGATTATCTTTATAAGAATGCTCCCAAAGTGCACTTTCTATGTGATGTGAGTAAACTGTGCTGCTCTTCTATAATTTCTGATAAAATACGCAGACGAGATGTAAGTAATTCGAGCGTACAATTCGGCGCAAATTCGTGTTAGACTGTTTTTTTTTCTTTTAATTTAAAGTTAATTATATTAAAGTAATAAATAATTAGTTATTTATTAAATATATGTTATAGTTTATTTAATATTAAATTATTATGTATTTATTAAAAGTATAAGATAAAAATATAAGAGATATATAATAAAAATAAGGCGAATTCTCTCTAATTTCTCTCATTGTCTTGTAAACAATTGTGCTCGCGTAACCGGTCTGTACAATCAATACGAATGCGAAATTATTTACTAGCATTGTATTTTGTTATTCGAGTTGCGAATAAAAGCCAATAAATTTACTGCATAAAACTGTATAAAATTTACCGTACGAAATTGTATAACCAATCAGCGATCGGAATATTTATCCGGAATATATTACTTGCATCTCACGGCGTTCATCCAAGCAATTTGCAAGAATTAATATGATATGTGCGTACCGGTAATATACGTTTTATTTTAATAATCCGTCGCGATTAACGCTGCTTTCTATCCTTTGATATAAAGCGGTAATAAATGTCTCTTTTTTTTATGTATTTCCCATATAAACGACAATTGGATGTTCGAATTTGCGCAATGCAAGTTTTTATCGTGGTTCTTGAATCAGTTACGTGGTAATCCTACAAATTTAAGATTGTGCGCGTCGTTAAAACACAAGAAGCCCTTTACTGTTCAAGGAAATTTCACAAAGGTTATGCTGACCTACATTATACGCTAACACACATAAATACTGCCAATATTTCTTCCGCATTCGCAAAAATTAAACAAAATTATTATATAACTATTGCATTAATAAAATAAAAAGAAGAAATAAACTTTTCAATCGATTCAACATTTATTTTGAGTACAATTACACTCAATTTTGACATTGGATAGTCAAATGGAACCTTAATTATTTTTAATTGCATATTCTTCTATTACATTTAATATTACATTTAATATTACATTTAATATTAACTTATATATCTCTATAAAAATAAATGTAATATATCGTATATAATACAATACACAGTATATACAGGGTGTCCAATTTTATTTTAATCTATCACCCCTTGTAACTTTGCAGGGAGCGGTCATAGAGAAAAATGTTTCGGACAAAAGTTTTTTGACTTTGAGGGGGACATAAGATGGTGTCATCGATTTAATGTTAGATAGTCGTTTGAAGATCACATAGTTGCTTTTAAGAAAAAGTATGCAGCTGCATGTTGCAAATTACATAATTTTTTTTTAACAATTATCTGTTTTCTTTACATCAATTGATTGGTCTCATTATTCCGTGCATAAAAGTATTAAGATAAGATTACCGAAAACTGAATATTTTATAAGATATTTTACATTTTATGTCAAAAAATTGTTAACTTCAAGCCTTATAACTCTAAAAGTATTTAAGAGAAAAATATTTTATTATAGTATTTTAGAAAGCTCTCCAGATAAGCTAGAAGAATATGCAATTAAAAATAATTAAGGTTCCATTTGACTATCCAATGTCAAATCGATAACACTATCTTATTATGTCCCCCTCATAGTCAAAAAACTTTTAATTGAAATATATATTATATATAATTTTTGCATATCTTACAATAAGTTTGCAGAATATTTAGCAATTTAGTATTACGCGGTGAAAAATCGATATAAATACGATATAAATACGATAGAATTTACAAATCCGTTCTAATCGCTAAATCATATTTCACCAGTATGATATCTCGAGAGTTTAACTGCGTTTAACCAGAATAAAGATTGGCTTAAAGTCTAGCCAGGTTTTAAATCGCTGCATGTAAGTAAGGCCTTGAAAAAAAAATTCAAGTTGTAGATTTTTCACTAATAATACGCATTAACGCTAAGCTCGTCATATTGTTCGCGATTTATAATTATACATATAAATATTTCGCCGATATGCATCTCAGCCAACGGTTCCACGGAAACTGAAACCCGCGTGGCGATAATGGATAGGTGAAACCGCGCGCGCGTTGCGTGCCTTCGCCAATATTACACAACTTCTTTCATAAATTTTCAAAGTATCACGAACAAGTGATTTAGCATCCTTGAGAAAAGTCATGTATTAATTTCTTGCAATCGAAATTAGATTAATATCGATTACGGTATAAAAAGTAAAGCGACGAATTATATATATGTGTTTTCAAAATCAATTCTCAAAGTTAATTGCCATTTTGTTCCTAGCATTTATAAGAGAAGACTTGAAAGTCGACACGTCTTTCAATCACGTAATAATCTCTCCGTAATTAGTTTCAGCATGGAGTGTCCCGAAGCGGTAGAACGAGGTCGGAATTTTCGTCTACTTGCTGAAGAAGAGCTGTCTAATCTTTTAGATTTTCTTACGGGATACTTGCCTGATTCGTTAAAGGTACGTACTTTTCTATCTGCAACTATTCACTCTTCATTGCAATCGAACACGTGCAACTCGTGCAAATCGATATTGAGTTTTCTTCGTAAATATTTCGTAATCGGAAATATTTCTTATGTATATCTTTGTTTAGCGCAATGACGACGCGACAGAAAAAAAAATTGTTGAGAGATATATACGCGCGTCACATATAATATTTATACTTTTATTTATTAAGAAATATAGTCCTATATTTAGAGCGCATATTACATCTTCCTGCCGTCACTTACTTTATGCAATTACCTTATAAATTGATAATATGTTCAGTGTGGCAGCTATAAAAGCGTCATCAACTTTTAATTTAATGTTGATGAAAATAGGAAAAGTATCATACACGAAAATAAATATTCTCGACGTTCACTGTAATGAGAAAAAACAGCATATAGTGGAATTTAGAGAACTGCAAATAATAAAAATATATAATATTGTATTTCTGCTAAAATTGTCGATATTGTAATACTACGATAACAAATATTTAAATCCACTTGTATTGCATTTCTCGTAAAAATGTTTCGAAAAAAATTTCGAAATTGTAAATATTTCACAACCGTTTATTTTCATCGAATATTTTATTTTGCTACTATATTACAATTTATTTACATTTTCCGTTGAATACTTATATTGAAGATTCTACGTTTGTGAGACCTAAGGAGGAAGCAGAGAGAGAGAAGGGATATTGCGTTCATCAAAGATGGTTAATTACTCTATTCAGTGTGCAAATTAGCTTCCGTTTAGTCTGTAAACGACCCCAGCCTCCGCTGCGAGCAATAAATTGAACTAACGATTATTTTGCCGATCAATGATACAATTAAAGGACCGTCGAAAGCGAGTTTGCAATGCGCGAGTCGATGAACTTAATTCCGTTATTTCGCTATTTTTACAATAAACATTTCCCGCTTTCTGCATATTACATTCGACGTTTTTTTTTTGTTTTGTTTAATAACAAAGCGTCAACGAAATCAATATAATTCAATAAATATACGCGAGATGAAACTGCGTATATTTAGAAAAACTCTTCTAGGATAAAAGTGTAAACTTTCATACGAACAATGTCACATAATTTTGAAAAATAACAGGGGAGAGAAAGAGCCAGACTCTGAGATTTATCGTTTGCGTCTTATAATTTTCCGACTCTCATATATTTGATATCGAGTGAATGAAAGATCACACATCGTCGTGATCGCTATAAAGAGAGAGATCGGTTTGCTCTCGTCGGACCAGCGTCACTACATCAACCAGATAAGATTACCGTCATAGAGTAGAAGTGCAATACCTAAATCGTGTCGTAACCTAGTCCAAGTGCCGATGGTTATAAAGAGTAAAGCCTCTTGCACAATGCTAAGCGATAGCGATAGGAATAGCGATAACGATAGAAAAATATCTATTCTCTGTTCTTATTGGTGGAATAAAAAATATTTACCAATAGGAACAGAGGTTAGATATTATTCTATCGCTATCGCTATTCCTATCGCTATCGCTTAGCATTGTGCAAGGGGCTTAAGGGTTAAGATTGCGCACTCCCGCGTGCATTATATATGTATATATATATAATGTACAATGTGTATATATATACATATACATACATACATATATAAATCGGTAAAATTTGCAAGTTTTAAAGCGCGTGTGTGTATATATATATATATATATATATATATATATATACGCACACTACGCAAAACAATTAGGGGAGCGCTTTAAAACTTGCAAATTTTACCGATTTTTAAAAAGCCATATCTCAGCTTAAGGAGATCGTAGGACAATGTTTCTAGGCGCGTTTGAACGGGTGAAGCCTCGACTTTAAGGTGGGTAAGGTTGCATTGTCCGCCTCATCAAACTATTTTTCTTGTGAGACTTAAAATCAGATCGTGAAAAAAGTCTGAAAATTTCATGATTTTGTAGCCATCTATGGAAAAAAGAGGGATGGGACAAAAAATGCCACATTGGCTTTGAAGTAGGAAACTTCCTCTTTAAAATGGCGTAAGAAACATTGCTCTATCGTACCTAGGAGCTGAGCTATCGGGTCTCATAGTCACCTCTGTACTTTGCAAAATTTTTTGTAATGCCATCGGCATTTACGTTCTCACATGAACATCACGAGCAAGTTGCTCGGTCGGATTTTGCACATCATGTGTATGATGTAAGTGTGCGTTAATGTTAAGTGTGATGCGTGTGTATGGTGATTTGCGTAAAATCGAATGTTTCTTGTTTTCAACTTATGTAGATCAGGCATTTAACACTAAGGGCCAATTTCACCAACGTCGATTAACTTTAACCTTCGGTTAAACTATATCTTTGTCTCTTTTTAAGAACGTATCTGAAAAGAGACAAAGATATAGTTTAACCGAAAATTAAAGTTAACCGACGTTGGTGAAATTGGCCCTAAAGGTACATTCTATTTCACGCATGATGCGCATAAAATGACAGAAAATCTATAGTTCACGTCACGCATATTATAGATTTTCTGTTGTTTCATGCGCATCATGCGTGAAACGAAACGTACCTTAATTAATCTACATATGTTGAAAAACAAGAAACATTCGATTTCACGCGAGTTTTTTAATTCATCGATTCATCAATCGCATGATGCGCAAATACAGCAAAGTGATGCATTTGCGTATCATGCGATTGATGAATCAATGAATTAAAAAACTCGCCCATGTTGTGCAAAATCCGACCGAGCAACTTCCTCGTGATGTTCATCTGAGAACGTAAATGCCGATGGCATTACAAAAAATTTTGCAAAGTACAGAGGTGACTATGAGACCCGATAGCTCCTAGGTACGATAGAGCAATGTTTCTTGTGCCATTTTAAAGAGGAAGTTTCCTACTTCAAAGCCAATGTGGTGGCATTTTTGGTCCCATCCCTCCTTTTTCCATAGACGGCTACAAAATCATGAAATTTCCATACTTTTTTCACGATCTGATTTTGGGCCTCACAAGAAAAATAGTTCGATGAGGCGAATAATGCAACCTTACCCACCTTAAAGTCGAGGCTTCACCCGTTCAAACGCGCCTAAAAATTAACCGCCCATTGTTCTACGATCTCCCTAAGCTGAGATATGGCTTTTTAAAAATCGGTAAAATTTGCAAGTTAAAGCGCTCCCCTAATTGTTTTGCGTAGTGTATATATACACACATCATATTACGTGTATATCGCGAATCTTTTATGTAGCGAAAGTAATACGTCGAATATAGAAATGATGCTCAAATATTTGTGAAATTCGATCGATCATTGCACAATACCGGAGTGATCAATAATTTTATAGTAAATTCAATTACTTATTGAATTGCTCGTAAACCATTATTATTATGTGCAGCAGCGGAGCAAGCAACATTAAATGCTAAAATGCTTTAAATAATCAGCTTATCAAACAAATTCCTGTTTTTTTTTATTTCAATCGCAAAAAAATATGAAATTTTTAATGGCAAGAAATATCTCTTTATCGAGAAAAGTCAGTTTAGTGTGAAAAGATATATATGTATATAATTAACTTTTTATTCTACGATGCAACTATATACAAGAGCATATATTTAATGGATCGATATGAATAATTGCATACTCTTGTGCTTCTTCAGCTTTATTCCCGTTTTTTATATTTCTTCACGCTTCAGCATAAATATCAATATTGCTCTCAATTCAATTATGCAAACAAGCTGCGGAATTATAATGTAACTCTATTTTTTTATTGAATTAATTTTTTAAAATTTGATAGAGGACATAAAATATTTCATAAAGTGGACTGATATTGCGCATATAATTTTTTCTTTTATTATTTTATTAAAATCATCAGTTGCACATTTCATACGGTATTAAAATAATTCACTTTCTCCTCTTCCCTCTTTCCCTCATCTATATAATCTTGTTCTAATTTAACTACCGGATTACGTCAAATCCGAAAACTCTGTTCATTCTCTGCTTGTTAAATGAATCAACATTACGACGCGTAACCACGCTACCTTAATAAAAAAAAAGAAAAAAGAAAGCCACGTGTACACCAGAATCAAGGCCAGGGTCGTTGCTTGCACACGTCGCGGTCATATTACTCGCGAATCGCCGCAGTGCCGATCTCGTGACCTCGCGCACGACTACGGGGTACCAATACAGAGTTTTCCCTTTCGGTGCAGAGAAATCTGCTACTATCGATGTCAATAATCGTGAACATACAGCCGAGTTTCGTAAGCTTATTAATCAAAATCGAAATCACATCTGGATAAAGAGTCACGGATGATATCATGCGATCGCCTCCAAGAAAGACAAAGATGATTTGTATTACCAATTTATTGATTCGATATATTTATTTATTTATTTGATTAGATTATATAAACGGTCACGCTATAAATCCTCCCCGAGATATATATTTTCGTCTCACGGATAGGACGAGCAGGTTAGATTAGATAAAGTTAGGTTGGATTAGATGAAGTTAGGTTGTTTTGCAACGTGAAAGGTCGCGTTCGCTTTTCAATCGCCGTACACATAGTTGTGACCTACAAAGAGAGAAAAATATATTGTTCAATCGAACAGGCTGTCCTCGCGTCAGGCTTTTCTCCCCGCTGGTTTCGCGCTTCGAATCCCGGAGAGAGTTACATCAAACCAGAAACCAATCAGCGATTCGCCTGACAAATTATTTATAGAAAAGCAAGCAAGTAGCGTAGGTGGACGTATTCATGTATATATACTCGAAGAAGAGAGGAAGAGATAAGGAGTGTGTATCTACAGAGAAAACACGTCGCGACGATCACGGCCATGTATTATTGTTGTGACAATCAGTCATCAGTAAACTCTGACGATACGGCGCATGCAAAGTGCATCGATTATATGCCTGCTACATGTGCAAGCGACGAAAAAGCGGTGTGTGCAGCATTACGTGTGCGTCAGGATACGACCTTGACCCCTGAACACCTTTTCGCCGCTCGTTGTAGGAACCGGTATGTGTCTGCGGTTTATTCCGGGATAAACTGCAGGGGCCTGCGCACAATCCTCTTCGTGCTCGACTCGATCTAATGATGTTCATACAGCACGTCGCCTGTTAACTCTTCCGGATCATTTTCGCGGCTCTCTAAAAGCTATGCGGATTAAATCGCGTGTATATCGGACGTATGCAATGTCCCGCATATATCAATAATGGCACGCGAAAATCGCAAAAGGTGCGATATGTATCCGAAGGGGTGAGAGAGAGAGAGAGAGAGAGAGAGAGAGAGCTCCATCACCTTTAACAATCCTGACGAAAAGTATGCGAGTAAAGCGCGAGCCGGGAATTTATTCACCAGGGTAAATGGCGTGATGCGAGGAGGGCAACGATGAGATGGAAATCTAAGCAATGTTCTAAGCCAGAGTATACGCTAGAGCAAGCAAAGAAAGCTGGGCTTCAATGTATTATACGGCGATCCAGAGTAACTCGAGGCGTAAAACATAACAGAGTATAGTAATCCTCGCTAAAATTGAAACGAGAATTTTGATTGATATATCGTACATAAATTATAATAGATTAGATTAGGATTTCTCTTATTCTTTCTGAGGTTGAATGAAATTCTCTAGCGACGAGTTTTGAAATGACTTGTCATGAACTTCTTTATACTCGCGATATGAAGTAACGACTTCGTGCAATAATCTGCGGCACGATTACCATATCGCCATTAACCTTTGCGGTTTGTTTACGATTCTCAAAATGATTTAAGCATGAACGTTACTTTGGATATATGAGCCATATAATACGATCGATGGTTTATCGCGTTTATGCATATCTCATGTTATAGGATAATCAAAATTCTACAGCTTGTACGGTCTTTTTGTTTGTCATAATTCCCAAACATCCCCTAAATATACTGTTTTTTTTTTCATTATTATTATATGACTTGACGTCAACTTGATAATTCAGAAAGTCAAAGAAAGCTATCGTGCAAAAGTGCAATTGCTTTTATCGATCCTTCCTATCTAAACTGCATTAACATCACTACTTGTGCTCTATTATGCTATTTTTGGGAATGATTTGTATGCATGCTTTGTGTTGCTTGTTATTTTCATCCAATCAAAAATATGACGCAAATACATAGTTAGCATTTAAAATTTTTAATTGGTTTCAGTTGTACTATACATATAAAATCTAATTTCTATATGTTTACAAAAAAATGTATGCAGTTTCTGATTAAAACAAAATACCTAATATTTCTTTTACAACCGGAGATCTTTACAATAGATTTTTTAAAATGATTACGTTATAAGGTTCAATGGATCAGATATTGTGCCTTTTTCTCCCCTTTTCCTTTGACAATGCTTTAAAGAATATCTACCCTTTTATTTCTCTACGAGTAAAATTCATATAATATGAGTCTACAAAAAAACTCTTCTATCCATTTCAATATAAATACGACTTTCTCTTTTCTTCTTTCTCTTTCGTTCTTTTATATGTATATTAAGCTGATTATACAGTAACTTATATTATTAATGTAAAAAGAAAGAATATCTTTCGTTAATATTATAAATTTCTTACAGTTTCATCAAACCGTATTAACTTACATGCGGGATAGAGTCTGGGAATTTCATTTCTACGTGGCCAACGATTGGCCTGAAGATGCAATCTGCTTACATTTCCCCGGAATGACGTTATCTGTAAGTATAAATTAAATTTATATTATGATTTAAGATTATGAAAGAAGTTAGTTCGATGCAATCTTAAACAAAAAGTTCTAATTTCTAACAACATTATGTTACTTGCGGTAACGCATTCTCGTTTTCTTACTTCTTTAATTATATTCAAAAGATTGTTCTATCTCAAACTTATCTAATCTAACTTATTTCACACTTGTGTGATTTGTATAACGTGTTTTCTGCAAAGGTATAACAAAAATGTGGACTGCTACTTCAGAAGCATATTCTACTCATCGAAATGAGCAAAAATAAAATAAATAAAAATAAAAATTCATATAAACATATGTCCAAATATGCGTCGTTTTCACGTTACACACTGTTGTTGTAAAACTTAAGATAATTAGAAGGAAATAAAATAATTAGTATTACTTTATTTCCAACAATACAAAGCAGTAATTAAATAATTTTCATATTTCAAAATCATTTTTGGACACATATTTATATAAACTTTTTTGTTGATTTCGATAAGTAGAATATGCTCCTGAAATAGCGACCCACATTTTTGTTACACCTATATAATCTATTCTCTCGCAATGAGATACATACGTAAGAGATTGAAAAAAGCGAGCCTGAGTGAACTAGAGTCCATATAGAAATGTAATTCCTCCATTAATAGATGTGTTGTATGAAGTAGGTTGTATGAATAATTAATTCGCGAGATAGTGTGTACACTGAGAGAATTTTCTCTTAGAGTTTACCCTGAAAATCATGGTAATCGTGGGACAATATGGTATGAAATTTTATGAGAATTTCTCTGATTAATATTTATTACAATAAAAATATCTCTCACAATAAAATATTAAATATGTTTGATTAATTTTACTAAACTGCATAGTAAAATTTATCAAACATATTTTATATTTTATTGTGATAGATATTATTTTTTTATTGTGATAAATATTAATAAGAGAAATTCTCATAAAATTCTTTCCATACCATATTGTCCCACGATTATCATGATTTTCAGGGTAAATTCTAAGAGAAAATTTTCTCTGTGTATGATAAAAAAAAAGTATTGCTTCTCACACAAAAAATTCTTGCTCTAACTACTGGAAACTCATTTCGGGCGCGTCGTTTTTCAATGTAGAATGGGTCAAAAGATAGGTTGGCCCATATTCTATAGGTCTGGCTATTTGCCAGACTTTCCTCTCGTTGCTCTCGTTGTCGTCGTTGACGCGATTCGCCTAATACAGTCCTCCAAAATGATTTTGCTTGTGTGTGCTCTTTAGTTAATTACCACTTCCGCAGTGCCATAAATTCAATGGCCGTTAGTTATTAGGTTCGCGTACGTAACGCTATTTTTCATAAATATCAACGCGCTACTGCATCGAAGAATTATGATGTATCCTCTGACCTCTGACATTTAGCACCCATCTGTGTTAATCCGTGGATTCGATGTTAAGCGACTACTATTAAGCGCGAGTGTATCTCGACACAAACGTAAACACATTCTGATTCTGAGTATGAACGTTCAATACGGAACATGTGTCACTAACACCTTTTCGAATCTATTTCTAAACTCTCCTAGATCCCAGAAAATGCCACGTGTGAAAAAGACAGCTACGACAGCGGTCATAAACAACTCGTAAAAGTTTTACAGATCACCAAGTCGTTCCTCGTTCACGACGTATATTTTTCTTATAATGCTAGGCATATACTGCAGATAGCGATGGGATTAAGTATTTTACAAGTAGGTTCGAATTTATTTGCAAAATTAAAATTCGAATGTCTGTTCTAGATTCGATTATTTTGCAAGTACAATATATGAAATATTTATATATCTTATGAATTTTATTCGAATCCTAGAAAATGAAACTTGATTATTGGATTCGGCTGGGATTTTTAAGTACATATATTGAACTTGATTCCTAACTATAGATGCTTTAATCGCGTCTTCCGCTGTGCTTTCAGCCAAACGGTTTGGTGTACGAGAGCGTCGGTGTCTTCTGTCCGAATGATCGGCTCGAGCTGCTTCGCCTTCTCCGGGAGGAGGACGTTTTGATAGACTGGTCGAGACCTTTGTACATTAATTTCGTTCGCTGCGGTATCGCTGAGGAGTTGACGCGTCTTTACGAAGGTACTGGTACCATTGAAACGGTCGTGGGTGATGTCTTCGCGTGTGACGTCTTCGAGCAGGAAGAGAAGGAGCGCCAGGACGAAGTGCCTGATCCTGACATCGAGATACTGCCTCTCAAGACCGAGCATGCCGAAGGAATACACGAATTATATCCGGCGAACGACATGGAGTGCCACGAGCTCTTTCTCCGACTCATTAGGACATTACCTGCGGCGGGCGTGTTCGCGAAGGGCAGCTTGGCTGCTTGGATGATTCAATCCTATTACGGGGCCATGTTCTCCATGCAAACCAAGCCGGAATATCGTAGGAAAGGTTATGGGACGAAATTAGCAAGGTAGGCAAATTCCGTCAACTTTAATAACGACGTGTTCGTACACGTGCTTGCGATTAATTAATAATGACTTGAAAAGATCTCGGTGTTGTGATACTTAATTTTTTAAATATCTAGCTGTAATCGAACTTTATTATATTTATACCAAAATTAGAATATATGACAGAATGTGCGTGTGTTTAAAATTTCAGGTACCTGACAAAACGCGTAACCGAGAGAGGGTATTACCCGTTTGTAGTGATACGTCCAGAAAATGAAGCTAGCCAAAGTCTGTACAAGAAGCTGGGCTTCGGACGGCTTTATCAACTCGTTCGAATGACTTTTATGCCTTTCATATGGCAAGAGAGCGAGAGTGACTCAAACATTCTTAGGGATAACTTGGAGAACGCCGTCAGGCAGCTCACAATCGAGCAGAGGGTGATAACAGCTCTGCGCGATCAGGAGGAGAGCGAGGAGACGATGCGAGATCTTACGGGAATCCCAGAGGACGAGTCGATCGTCGACAAGTCCGAAGGGGAGGTAGAAGGTGAGGAGGATAACACCAACGAAAAAGAACTTCTTGAAACCATTGAGGAACAGCCTGAGGAGAGAATAAACACAGCGGAGGACAACAGTACGGTAGCTGAAGCTGCATCGGAAGTTGTGGAAGTTAACGGCTCTTGCGACTGCATTGGCGACGAATAAACTTACATAGGGAACGTTTATAAACCATTAGACGCGACGGTCCATAATTCACGTTTTGTTTGCTCGAAGACAAGCTCTTCGCCGCGGAACGTTGATGAACAGCGAAATATTTAGGTAAATCGCATACGGCAAATCGTAAAGTTCTCTTAGGAATATGATATGCGAATACTTATATTTGTATATATTTTCTAACAGCTACTTGCGTTTACATTTAGTTCGATAGAAATAAACGTCCATACAAACTAATGATAATTAATACGAATCATATTCAAGATAATAACTCATAGTGAATAATATAACATTATATTTTTGAATTATTATCAAAGAGGTTAATTAAAAACATAGCAACTTTATGAAATGAGAAATATCGTATCGGGAGTCTTCAGTTTCATATATTGTAATGCGATTAATGTGGGTCTATATCATGTGCGCGGAGAGCTACTTTCTTCGAGCGATAAAAACGAAAGAGTCAGAGATAGAGAATATTTTAAGAGATTTCGATATTACGCACCGCGTTCGTGCGAGGCTTCAATATTATACGTACGAAGAATCAAAATTCCTCGTATGATTCCTCATATCAGACTCTTTCCAAAAATAAAAAAAAAAAAAAAACGTCGTGAAAATCTCAGGTATTGGATATAATAGCTACGTTACCTTTGAGTTGCCAAAGTTATTCCTATAACTCATCAAAGTCTATCTGCGAAAAAATATTATTACGTACTACGTGTATTGGTAAATATATAATTTGAAAAGAAAACACCCCCCCGTCGATGTTATATCAATAATTCGTTGTAGAAATGCGTTCAGAAAAACGCACGCGTTTTAATATATATATTCAAATATTTCTAAATAAATTAAATAAAATTTAAGTCTCACAATGTAACGCGGTTGGCCGTTTATACGCGTTCTTTCCACGTGTGTTCCTCGCTTACTTTACGCCACAATTATTTATCAATAAAAAAATATATATTGTAACATGTACGGTGCATAATGATATGTATTTGTTAGAAGTATTTCGTATTTACAATTAGTGTCCTACAATGTTTATCGAGTTTTACAACTCGTAAATTTTACATGTATTGATTTCTAGTATTACACTTAAGTTATATATAAATAAATGATTCTGTTGGTCTAGGCTTATATATTCAATGAATTTAAGTATTAAGTCTAAATCGACAGTAAAAATAGAGAACGCGTTAACTTTCTTCAAAATGTGCAAAGTCTGCGAGGTGATTCAAGCTGTGATTATAATTTTCATGTATAAAGTAGAATTTCGAGAGAAATGACGAAGCCTCGTGCGATCTCGACACGCTTTCCTCAATTTAATAAAAGTAATTTGCTGTGTCGGTGTAATCATGCAGATACAAGTTGTGGATAAGCTCTTTTTTGATAAAAAAGAAATACGTCCCCGCCAATATTTTATATTCTTGAATTTACGTACACACGTTACACACATTTCATGATTAATAGATCGTAGAGATGAAATTATCTCAGATGATTAAATATATAAAATTACTTATACCGCGGAATCGTATTATAGAAAGAAACGCTTTGCTTCGCAATTTTCTGCGGATTTTATGCACCGTCACAGCGATTACCTTAGCGTGCGAGTTAATAATAATGATAATATTAATGATAGCAAGAGTAGCATGATTAATATTATTATTATTAATACGTATAATAACAATTATATGATATATATGACGGATATATGATATAAATACCGCGCAAAAAAGGAGTTTGGCCGCTTCAGCTCCGTCCATCGAGGACCTCGAGATATCTTAGATAGCTCTACTATTTGTATAATTTTTTCTACGTTTCATAGATGACTTATCAACAATAATAAGACGGGTAAATGTGTAAGAAATCCGGTTCTCTGAACGGACGGAGTCGAAACGACCGCGTGACTCTTTTTAAGGCCCCCTCCCCGCCCTTCCCTCATTCAAGGAAATTCCTCGTTTAATTTTTAATTTTTAATATTATATCGGGGGCCAGCTGTGATACTTTACCCAATCCCAATTTACATTCTGGTCGTGGTACCAAGTCTAGTCTAAGCAAGGATCAGTCGTTGTTAACGATGCGCTAGAATTCGATCAAATCCATATATGTATACCTTTTGCCCGTTACATTATCTCGAATTCGATTTCAGTCTGACAAAGAGAGAGTTTATTCGGTATTCCGCGTCACGTAATAGGCACAAACAATCAATCGAAATCAGTCTGTGACGATTCGCGATATTAACATAACACACATGTATACATACAGTATCTATTTTCGTAATCATTCATTTATTCGGTTCTTCTGAGATATCACCAACGAAAATAAATCAAATTAGCATCATGCAAAAAGTTGTAGCATCTCCCGATCTCTCAAAATGATGAATTTATAAATTTAGACAGAGTTTGATATTTTTTAATTTTGTCCATGTACACTCATTTCTGAAATATGATTTGAAAAAGGTTCGACCATTGCGAAAAATTCAAGAACTTCAATCATAATTAATTGTGTCAATTAAAACGTGTGATAGAGATGTTTATATCTTGTCTCGCAACTTGACGTAAAAAAAGCGAAGACTTTTGCTTGATGAGACTTCTCATGAATATCGCGATTACAAAATGAAATAATTCTCGTACAATTGTGGTCAGTGTATCCTTTAAAGTGTTGCAATATCTAATTTTATATCACGGTGATAAAAAAAGAGTAGACGATGATAATTTATCGTTCTATCGTTAAACAAGATATACACATACTATATGTATTGCACAGTTGAGTTTTCCGCAATGGTGCTCTTACTACATCTGCATCTCCATTGCATAGATTTAAATAAGCAAACCTCACATCTTTCAGCTCTTCAACATGTATAAATAAGTTTATATCCTCTGTATGTGACATGAGATATTCTTTTACGCACAATAACATTATTTGATAAAAACTATATTTGATAAAACAATCATCTTTTGCCTCCGAAGACATTTTAAAGATTCGTTTTGGCCCCATCATTAAAAAGCGCGAAAGAACAACGAACTTATTACAACACTATACCAGCCTGTATGTAGTAACGCTAATCCTTAGCGCTGTGTTAAATCAGTGTCTCGCGAATTAGGCCTAAATCTAAAAATCTGCCTGAAGAGGCATCTGATACGTATGTAAATATAATATATATAATATTATTCTTCCTCTCTCTTTTTCTCTCTTTCTTTCTTTGTGTGCACGTTGCTTTCTGTTGCAACAAAAAAGAACTTTTTTGTCTAGAGAACAAAACGCAAAATTAAACCTCGATCCTTACGAAAGCTACACGGAAACCGAAATAATTATGTAAAACGTTTCAAATATTCATATTTGTTATACAGAGCGATTAGGAAGAGAAGAACGTTTGATGACGTAAAATCTGTTTTTTTTTTGTTAACTCGATCACAACGGGCGAGACACGTGTGTGTGTGTGTGTGTGTGTGTATATATATATGTATATATATATGTATATATATACATATATATAAAATCTGTAAGCGAGAGGAAACCATAATGTGCGAAGAATCCGTAGTTTTATGAGAAATGGATAATATTGGAAATTGGATAAAAGAGCTTTGGATAATAAATGGGACAAACAAATATGATTTTTTAACGATAGTGTGTCGTTTATTATGCATTTGATTGCCACACATTTATTCATATCTCATATTTATTTGCAAACAATGAATACACAGTGCATTTTCCGCACATACAGGATATTAGTTTATCTTGCAAACATTATCAATTCAGTTAAAAATAAGCTACTTAGCAGAAGAACACTCTTGATAAGCGATTCAACTAATTATTCAACTCAAACAAATTGATACATTTTTACTTTCTTTTCTAAATTTTATAAGATTTTATAAAGAATAGAAAAATCTCCCAAAAATAATTTTTCCCTTTTTTTTAAAGGAATTAACAATAACTAACAATAAAGATCGAATATTCCGGCATTGTAATAAATGCAAAGTGATTTAATTGTTATAATTTGATTATTATGACTTAAACTTAACATACTTTGCTTTGCAATACTTTGCTTTAGAAAAAAAAGTGGAATTTTTAAAATTTTAACTTTCCGATTTTGACAAAAATAAGCAATTCACACACTGTTTCACATTAATATACATGTTTCTTTTATTTCGCAAAACTATTATCCCCGCATTAATTAGTGTTTAATATAAATAATAAAAATAAAAGAAACAGTGTTTATTTTCGATATATTTTCTCAATTCAAAGCATAACAATAAATGCGGAACGAGTAAATCATTTTCTATATTTACTAGTGTTTTGAATTTGTCGATGTAAAAATTTGACACACATTACTTTATATTAATTTCTAATATATATTAATATTTCTAATCTCGCAATTTTATTTATTTCTTATACGAATTTCATAGAATTGAACGAAATATTTTTACACTAAATAAACGGATATTTCCTGCCACTTGTGACAAAGTTTATATCGTTACACTTTCGTGAATACAAATGCGAGACACACTCATAACGAATAACGCTATACGTATCAAATTAATCTGTATATGTACGCACACACAAAGTGTGTAGGAAACGATACGGTATTCACTCACTGAACGTGTCACGGAAAGTTCAAGGATCAGCCTCATTGCCACCATGTTCTCGAAAAATCATTTCGTCATTCGTAGCAGCACACGATTTTTTCGCACGTCGCACAATTTTCGGCGATAGGAATACATCGCAGAATATATGTCGCGAATTACACTCTCGATTCTCGATTCGCGGATTTACTACGTTGTATGAAAAAGCCGGAACGATGACGACGCTACGTGTACGCAACGCACGATCGCGCGACACCCGTCGCGAACGACCGCCACGAAGAGAATGCGAGGAGAAACGACAGGTGACTGATCGGCGGCCCGAGCGGCCGCGCCATGTGCGCCGTCGCCGCAGCTTCGGGCGGATTCGGCGGCGCTCGGCGGCGCTCGGTCGCCTCCGCCAGCCGAGTGGTGGGGCGAGCAGTGTATCCGTGACGTCACATAATTAGAGTAAATACAAAGTAGTCTTGATGGGACAGCGGCGTGCGCCGCACCGTGAGTCGCTGGTCCGCGCGCGTCAAACCTATATCGTTCCGATACACGCACACCGCGTCCTCGCGAGTAGCTGCTCGTGATAATACATACCCGCGCGCTATGTGTGCACGTCAGTGTGTGTGTGCGCCAAGGGATTCTAGATGACTGTGGGAATAGTGAGTGACATTCGTGTGGCAAAGAAATGGAAAAGATAGAGGTGAGAATCGCGCGAATTAAAAAGCCGGGTTTATATATATAGTAAAAGCGTGAATTGAACAATCTCCTTTCGTCGCGCCATAAACAAATTTCGCGCTTTAACGCTCCTCTCTCTTTCTCTCTCTCGTGCTTCTTTTTCTCAATAATCACCGCGCGTTTCTGTTTCCCTCCCCCCTCTGCCCCTGCCTTTTCTCATTTCAACATCCCTCCCCCTTCTGTGTAACCGTCAGATTTACCTCGGCGAATATTCGCTCGACTGTAATACAGAAGTGACAGCGTGGTGACGAGTGGGAGGAAGGGGAAGCGAATGGTGGGAAGATTATCGTGTAGTTAGACATCTGGCAACGAATATCAATGTATATATCTTCAATGTGCCATACTATTAGATAGGCTTATACAGTTTCTCTCTCGCTCTTCCTTTTTCTCTCTCTTTTCTTTAAGCCATCATCGTCTATCTGTTCATCTCCGTTTCATTTTCGTCTTTATCTCGCACTCGCGCGTCTCTTGCCGATACTGCCTTTTACTCCCTCTCTCTATTGGCTTGATACTTTCTCTCTCTTTCTCTCTGTATCTTTCTCCGTTTGTCTCGCGCTCCTATTCTACCATACTTCATATCTCTGTCCCTTTCGCTCCGACTTCTCCATACCATTCTCCCTCTCCTTCCCTCTCACTCTCAGTTAGTGAGGTATTTATAGATGTGCCTTAACCCGATTTAACGCAGCCAACTCGACTCGCATTGTCCTAACGACTATTTAATGTGAAATTGCATTGTTTTCGGATCCTTATCTCTTTCATTGTGAATCAGTTTTTTTTTTGGAATGCTGTATTTCAGAGCTCGTTTGTGACAAATGCTGCGCAAACATAAGAATGAGAGGGAGGATGAGGGGGGCGGGGGGAGGTGGAAAAGACGATAGAGAAAAGCGACATTATCCGTCACGTGTCCAAGAATTGAATCGATAAACGGTTACGTTGTTATTACAAGCGGATATCGTTATATATGTTTTGTGCAACCCTGTATGCGAATCCAATTTCGAAGCTTTTTAAGATCACCTCGCGAATAAAATCGTGGCCATCCTACATGACGTGTAGAGTCGAGGATGGAAAGAAAAGAGCGAGAGAGAGAGAGAGAGAGAGAGAGAGAGAGAGAGAGAAAAAAAATGTTTTCGCAGTGCTTTGTCGAAAAAGGCATGTACAGTCCGCGAAGAAAGTTGATTGTGATGAAAGTGTTATTGTTATTGCGACATTCGTTTTTCTTTTTTTTCTTTTTTTCTTTTTTTTGATACGTTCGCCGAGAGAGAGTACGTACACGCTATTTATTTACACCGGATATTTTCCACACCGGAATATACATATCGGTAATGCTATATTTATTTGCAATAGACGCAGAGTCATTGACAATATATGTATATATAAATATATCGCGCGCGTGCGTGACAAATTTTCTCGGAGAGGGGGAAAATGCAGTTTTTTTTCGGCACGTTCCCTCTGTGCATGATGCTTCGCTTCAACTCTTTTCGTCCCCCTCCCCTCTCCCCTCTCCGTTTCCCACCCACTGCTCGCGTTCTAGCGAATTGAAAGTATACGTTTCACAGAATTAAATCGATAAACGCTGAATCACGAATAATTATTACATCTATGATTCAGTATCTTTTTAATTTGGTCTTATATCTTATTTATTTTGAAAATGTGTGTATGGAGTGAGATGAGTTAAAAATTTTATATATTTTTGAAAACTGAAAAATGAGAGGAAGAAGAAAATGGAAAATAAATTTTTAAATAAAAAATTAAATTGCCTTATAACGTGAAATATTATGCAATTCGCGATGTCGAGATAAATGCATCTCATTTATTATGCAAAACAGATATTGCCTGTGTTTTCTTTTTTTTTTTTTTTTATTGTTTTTATATTTATCGCTGTTATGTGAGTTATACTCGCGCGCGCGAACAATGGAACAGTGTCGGGGCCTAAAACCGTCTCTCTCGCGAGCAAATTCTACGACGAAATCAAATTCCAAGGTGGAAGACGATCGCTGCGATTCAAGTCGTCCTTGCTTTCGCTCGCTTTTGCACGATCGGAGGTACAAACGCGAATCCGTGCGCGGAAATAAAATTCGCGCGTCGAAAACAATGGTAGTGATTTATATCGGCGCGTCTAATTTGCGCGGATTCTCTCCGTACTGTGCGAACAAACTTTTCGAGAAAATCGAGTAAGAGCGTATACACAGAATAGGATTTTATTCGCGCGTGTTTTCTTTCTCTCTATCTCTCTCTCCCAGACTTCTCTTTAATTATTTTTACGTTTAACTCGCGAAAGGATTGCGAGATGAAATAAAATGTCGCGAGGAAGGTCACGCAGCTGCATTTATAATGTCACGTATATTTGCGAGCTGCATCGCTCCGTAAGCAAAACGTATAAAATAATACGTGGAAAATAAATTTGTATTTTTCTCTTATTTTTCTTTTTGTCGCGCGGTAAAAATGTAATAATAATTCGGAATATTTTAATTTATTTTAGTGAATATAGAGAGCCGCGATATATAAAAGACATTAAATTTTGGATATATTATTATGCGTTCCGACTTCGCGAAATGCGACATTGGCGTATTACGTCGCGATAAAAATCGACGATTTTCCGGACGATCGGCGACGAGAAATATATATCCGCGCGCAGTACACAATCGGTTCATATGTATACATATATATAGACTCTCCACGATAGAAAACATTTTAAAATCCGCGCAATGACGCGGCAATTCTCTCTCGGAGAGAGTAATAAAGTTCGCCGAGAGTGTGTTTTATTTACGCGCAAGGTTACTTAACGCTACTTTAATCGCGCGACGTGGATTTTGTTTTTGAAATTGTATCAAATACCAAGCTCTCCACGTGAAGCGATATCACAACATTGACGCTCAAATATCGCATTTCATAGCATAGTAAACGGAGACATTAAAATGCGACGTTTAATATTTGTTATGCTAATCGTGCGAAAAAAGCATGACTTTTTACATTCGCTGGCATGTTATAACATGCGATTCTTCGATAATTTTTTTTTCATTTTTAAATTTTTATATATATTAGCCTTTCTCTCTCCTATATGTCCTGCATATCGCGTATCATGACAAAATATACAAAGTTTCATTATCTCTCTATTTCGACATCAGCATTATTCAAATAATGCAAATGCAACGTTTACGTTTAGTCATAATTGTTTCTTTTTTTTTTACCATATATAATAAAGTCTTCGCTAATTAAAATTATGATATATAATATATATTGTTATATATAATTAGATATTGTATTCGTTGCGCAATATTTTATCTAGTGACGCTCTCGTGTTTTTATTAAAAAAATTGCGAGAATTCCGATTAAATTAAATTAAATTTGTAATCACGATACATTATACACACATACATATATGTATACGTAAGTTTTTTTTGCATATACGCGATTGGAGTATGTATATATATATATATTTATTTGCATACGGAAACTATTCTTGTATATTACAAACGTACGTGCGAAGGCGGAGCACGTAGACGAGTTCTTTTTATCTCGCTATTTTCTAAGTATTCTTTTTTATATTAATTTATCCAGTAATCGTGCGTGCATACATAGCCTATTACGTGGAGTCGCATATCCGACGTGTTTACACGCCTGTATCTCTGTGTGAAATCATCAGGATCGTGCGTGCGCGTGATGTGACAGTGTGCGTGCATGAGTTATATACAGGACGGATCAAATTCAGTCGACTGAAAAAAAATGGGACAGGTGTCCCGCCCTCGACAAATGCATTATTTATACATATAATGGGAAACAGTGTGTAAAAACACTGTGCTCTTTCGTCGCGGAAAATCTATTTTTCCCGAAATATGATCGCGCACGAAAAATGCATCTATATATGCACCTATTTTATTAATTCAATGTGCGTGTAAAAATAAAATTATAAAATCCCAGTTAGAAAATTAAACCGATCACACACACAAAACCGGTTTGTTTGAATTTAATTTATCCGCGTGCATTTCAAATTGAATCTTACTTGACTTTATTACATTAAACTACGCTGGATATATATATTATTATGGAGCTACGACTTTTTGATTGAAATACGAAAAGTAATAAAGAAGAGAGAGAGAGAGAGAGAGAGAGAGAGAGAGAGAGAGAGAGAGAGAGAGAGAGAGAGAGAGAGAGAGAGAGAGAGAGAGAGAGAGAGCGCAAATGGAATAAAAACAAAATTAATCGTGTTGATGGAAAAAGTTTCACCGGCGTATTTATTCGAATTTATAACTCGCGCGGACGTGCATACATTTATTGATCTTTTTGTGCCACCCATTATCCATCTATAGAATCGGCCCGCCTCTCTTTCTCTTTCTCTCTATCCTACCCTCTCTAGTCTTTCCTCGCTTATCTCCAGCCTTTTCATCATACTACAGCGTCAATGTCTGTAAATATTAACGCCGTTAATCTCTAAATCCTCGACGTTGATTTGACCCGTCTCGTCGTCTTTTTCGAGCTCTTTTATTTCTCATTTCTCTTAGCTAACGACATTAAACGGAAGTACCCACTGCTGCTTTAATGAAATTTACTTTTGAAGCTTCCTAGAGCTCACAGCCTGAATTGCATTATAAGAGAATGAAGAACAGAGAGAGAGAGGAAGATAAAGAAAGAGAGAAAAAGAGAAAGAGAGAGAGAGCGCGCGAAATGATTCAACATTGGTTAATTAATCGGAGATTAAGGATCGTTTATTGCGTTGTATTTTGTCGTTGCATGACATATAATTACAATTTGGCGCATTACGTTTGTAATTTTAGCAGGTATAAACTTTTAGAATTTTGAGTAAACCGTGTGTCTCGTATACTTCTCCATTAAATTGTCGCTTCAAGGTTGTCCCCCGTGTCCCCCCTTTAAGCTATTTAATCGGTATAAGCTCAGATTTCTTCTAAACTTTCGTGTTCGAGCGCACGCTAGAGTATCATCGAAATAAAAGGGTGAGAGAGAAAGGAGGGAGCGAGCGCGATAAGAATCTTTTATTTAGTCGTGATAAAACACTGAGACAAGACATACAATGCCGAGAGCGGAATGATTCATTGGGAGTGATCAAAGAATTTATAAAATGTCGTCTGAACTCGTGCAAATTACGCGTGAAAAAAAAATCTACTTATCCATCCGCGGAATATTTTGAATTTTATTATCGCGCTTCTCACCTTATTATCATCGCGTCCATATAAGAAATCGCCGTATTAAAATTAAAATTTTCCTGCACATTGTTTTCGCGATTGTTTGTCATTGGAATCGAATGTAATTGATTTAATGAATATATATGCGATTAAATAGATATTGTGCATTGCGCACAGTGAGGGAAAATTGCTGAGTCGAGGATGCCACTGTACATTCGGAAATTCTGCGGCGAACTGTACATCATGTTAAAATTCTAATCGGTAAAATTAGTCGGGTGGGGATACAGTCACGCTAGAAAATCTGCCTGACCGCGATTCTGAAGCAAGAAAGTTATGAAATCAATTCAACCTGAAACGCGATTTTATATATTATACCATTTTTCGCGAAATAAATAAGAGAAGATTGCAATCTATTTCTTAATTTAATTTAGTTAATTAATAAAAAATTTATTCTCATGAGTTTAATATTAATAACCGCACCGAATATTAATTCGACTAATTAAACATTTTAAATATGAAGAATAATTACGAATAATAATTAATTATTTGACAAATTCGAACAATTAAATAATTGAATAATTTTTTGACATTACAAATGTGTTATTAAAGGATGTAATTTAAATTAAATATCAGATATTATAATTACATTGAAATACTGTTTAAACATTAACAAACACGTCAATGCATACACACACATGTATACTTTGCATTTGATATTGTATTAGTGCAAAAATATTTATGTAGCGAGTGTTCTCCAATAAGCGCGTTATCATACATTATATCGTATCTTTTTCTTTTTTTTTATCGATCACTCGCACATTGAAATATTTCCCTGTTTATTTAGTTTCGCGGATGTAGCGCGCGCGAGGTCAGCAATTGCGAGTATATAGTTATATCGTGATTACGGTCGCAAAACATAAGAACGATGTTTGTGAATTTTGCTGCGATACATTATTACAGTACAGGATGAATAATCTCATATATATGCATACGCGACGAGCATCATCCGCTAAAAGTTTAATCTTCGACTTCGACCGCGCGTGTCGTCATAGAAATTTTGTCATTACGAAGATAAAGGTACCGAATGCTTTTCCACTTTGAGTCATTAGTTAACTTGCCGATCGTGTGTCCTTGCAATTACGGTCGCGTCATTGCTATTTAAAGTTCGCCGCGCTGTTATTAGAGAATTATTATTTTTATTATTTCTTGCGTATTTCGTATCTCTCTCTCTATCGATTCTATCCGGTGCCTCAATAATATCGTCGCGTCATTGAATTATATATATATATATATACCAGGTGGCCCATTTTAAAGGACCCACTCAAATATCTCATTGTCAGAAACACTGCGTTAAATCGAAAAATGTTTCCTACAAAAGTTGTAGGGTTTCGAGGGGGACATAACATAGTAATATTCATTTGACCTTGGGCGGCGTCTCCTAGGTTAGTGAAGGTTAACCTTAAGTGAAGATGAGAATGAATTTTGAAGAAAATAAAAAAATGCTTCAGATAAAAGTTGTTCAAATTAATTAGTAGAAAAAGATGTTATAATAAACAATATGGGTTTCCATTTTAAAAATTTATTCTCACCTTTACTTGACCTTGGAGACGCCGCCCAAGGTCATATGAATATTACTATGTTACGTCCCCCTCGAAACCCTACAACTTTTCTAGGAAACATTTTTTGATTTAACGCAGTGTTTCTGAGATATTTGAGTAGGTCCTTTAAAATGGGACCCGGTATATAATGCGGTCTCGGCTTTTTAAATAATAAATAATATTTCGTCGTTAATATTGCGCCTGATTGTTTCCTTTTGTTTTTATAAAACAATTAATAGGAAATTTAATTATTAATTATCTCGCCGCGGTCGATAGTCCTCGCTCACCGAGATGAAAATGTAGATTAGGAAATCTTTTCCATTTCAGCCGTACATTAATATTCTATGGTTATAATCGTAATATAATTCCTTTTACATTTCTCGTTAAATCTTTTTATGTTCCACTCCATATTACTTACCGTTCTACCTTCTTTTTCCGATTCGTTTGCCGCATGCCTGCATTAGAGTGCTTATATAAGTTTCATATATAAAAGATCTTATTTATCAAAAAGCGTAATATTCATTTTATTAAGTTAAAACATCCATATATTTTTTTACTTTGTTAGATTTATTAAATTTTATTCCACATTTAATTTAAGAATCTTAACATTTTTAACTATTATGACCTCTCGCAAACAAATTCTTTAGTAAGATTTTAATATAATTATAAGGGTTTTATAACAATTTTATAAAGGTTTCAAATTAAAATTTAAAACGAAACTAAATTGCATATATATATATGTTTTTTTTAAATCGATATCGAGAAATATATATTGATAATTTTTTATCATATTTATATTCTTGTGCTTTTTAACTGTGGCATTTACATATATGCTTTATTCATTCTTGATTATGGACGAACGCGATATTCTTTATTTATGATATTCCTTATTGCGATCAATAACAAATTATACGTATCTTATTTGCTGATCGGACTGTACCGTCTATACGCGTATATGTATGTATGTATACATACGTCCGTGCGATTACATTGCTCGTTTCAATCGGCTGAAACGAAAAAGTTGAAAAATGAAAGCTACGATGTGTAAATGTAAAAAGGAAACGTGAGCGAGCGCCTGTGTCGACTTGATTCTTCTTTATCTACATGAATTATAACTGTGCATCCGTTATCTTTGAAAGTTTACATTATCACCGATAAATAATGTATATAAGATCTAATTCAGTTCTAGTTGCTTCATCTTTTGCACTAAGCGATTTAAATGCGTATTGAATAGTCTCGTATATAATGTCTTGTATAATATAAATTGTATGGAGAGAGTTATAAATTATAATTCTTTTATGAATATATAATTTAAAACTATATAAAAAATTTATACATTATAAATCATTATGCGAGGTTATTCGATAAACATTTAAATTGCCTAGTATAAAAAGTATATAGTGACTGCGAATTAGATTATTATTATATTTTTCAAGAATATACATATATACATACATATATATATATATATATATAATTTATATATTTATTTATATTTATATTTTTTATTTTATTATTTATATATATTTATTTATTTATATATTTATTTATATTTATATTTTTTATTTTATTATATTATTTATTTATATATTTATATTTATATATTATTTATATATAGATTTATATTATATTTTATTGAGAGAAACGCACGTGTATATATTTTAAAGAATTTTATATGCTGCTTTTTATATTCAGCAAAAAGAGAAATGAATAATGTCAAAAGGTGCTGCACTTTTATAGTTGTATCCATAAAACATGTATGTACATTGCTATATTGATCCGAGCCATGTAATACTTTGTTCCCTTTCTCGTACGTCTACATACATATGCTTGGTACCGGAATCAATCGATGGTTCCCATTATTTGCAGAATTGAACTAAATCATCTGTTTATCTGTTTAAAACGGCGACAAATCGCGATTTGTTTTTTCTTTTCTTTTTTTCTTTTGTTATATCGGGCAGCGCATTGTACAGTTGAATTAATGTTTATTCAGCCTTGACACGTACGCTCTTATCGAGCTGCTCTCTCTCGTTTCGGTATCGTCACCCGCTCTAAAACGGCCTTAATGAGTCTCGGCAACATTCTCTCGTCGCGCTTTCTCACGAAATTCGTTGACGAATCTTTAGAGCGTATGTATATACATACGGGACACTTCACTCGATGAATTGTACGATTATGTGCTTTAGAGGCATAACGAAATATTAAGTATAAGCTACAGCGAACTTGAAATAAATACTAGAATTTAACGTACAGTATACTGAAATATTAATAATTAATTAATAATAATAATATATGTTTATATTAATACTAATACTAATTAATATATTTATATATTAATATTAATATACGTATATTTATATACAAATATTAACACTAATACTAATTAATAATTAATAATGATTAATATTAATATTAATATTAATTAATATTAATATACTAATAGTAATACATTCAGAATTAATATTGTTAATATTCTTATAATTACTATTTATATACATTTTAATATTATATGTATTTGATTTCTCTTATTATCTTCTATTGTTTCAAAGTTATAAGATCAATGAATGGCAAGGAAATAAATACGTCTGATCAATGATGCTATTGCGAAATTTTTGCACTCTGTCGCGAAGAAATGCGCTTGCGCAATTGCCTCTAAAATGTAAAATCAAGCGTTTCGCACTAAGGTACTAAACACGGAACCTGTGTGTACCTCGCTGTGCAACTCCCTCATGTTGTGAGGATTAATCGATACGTTTCACACACGTCGAGAATTCAGGAGAAATCGACAAAACCGTGAGAAGTTTAGGAACAGTCGTGTTGCGTCATTGCTCGAGCTGTGATTTCGCCATTTTGCTAAGTGCGATATGAATGAAGTCTTGTAATAGAGATTCTTCCTCGCGACAATGTATTTTTCTATACAAGAGCGTCCATGCATTTACATATGCCTTTTTAATTTAAGATGTTATGATACATGATAATATCTCATTTTTATTCACATAAATTTGAAAGTTATGAATTTTTTAAATAATTGTCAGGAAGTATAAATAACAAAGGTCTTTTCTTCGATATGATGCGTTACAATTTTTTTTATATAAATTTTGATAATTATTTCAATATCTCGAAAGTTAGAAAAAAACGAGTATAAATGGAAGTTGAATATTTATATTTTCTACCGAGTTAATTTGAGATATTTTCTTGCGACATGTTTTTCTTAAAATATTTCAGTCTGATATAAACACACACAAACAAATATAAAAAGAGGTCTCAGAGGTCAAATAACTAATCAACTCCACTTTTTATAAAATTTTTAATTTTAATATCAGAATTATACATATAATTACTACTTTGATATTAAATTAGAAAAAAAATTTACAAAAAGTGAAGTTAATTAGCTTAGCTTCTAAGAGATTTCTAAATTGTTGAAATTTTTCGAAAATATTTTTATCATCATGCTGATTAAAAGTCTTTTATTTCTAGAAAAAAACATGATTCATATTTAATGACCAAATTTAATATATGCTATTTAAAAGACATAATACATCGTTGCCTTATCGGACTCTGCTTTTGTCCTCGGTTTCTCTTTTTCCCCTTTTATTCGTCATCCTTTTCTTTATCGGCAGGTTCCCACGCGATCTGACAGGTAATCGTGAAAGAATGAAGTTTCTAAATATAAACAGTAATTAGCAGTAAATTTCTAGCTTTCTGTTTAGGCATTTTTTTTTTTAATGAGAACATATGGATCGAAAAGAATTTCCGAGCGAACAGCATGTTTAAATAATACATATTTTTAGAACTGATTCAAGATCGACGGCCATGTCAAAACTGTTATTTTCTGTTATGAAGGGATTAGTTATGAAAACCGGTCGCGGAGAATATCGCGTTGTGTCCCGATTGTGCGGTATCGATCTCGCGACATTGTACCATTATCTGATTCCATTTTCACAAACGGCTGTGTGATATTTAATTGGTGGAGTGAGAATGTGACGAGTGGCTTTCCAGGGAAACAGATTAACCCCGCGTTCATCGAACGTCATTGTTCGAGTGCCGGAAATTTCTGTTTGTTCACGCACAATTTATAAAGAACATTTTTTTTCTATTATTTTTGCATCGATTCAATTTTATCGCGAATATGGTCAGTTTTCTCTCTCTCTCGCTCTCTTTCTCTGAAAATGTCATATTATTTATTTATTTTACAATACAAACATTATTAAAAAAAGAAAAATCAATATCAAATATATATTTATTTTGTATGAAATGTCACATGTCTTGTGTATACCTGTATTTTTTTAATAAGACGATAAAACCAAGGTTTTTCGAAAATTTTTAAACAAGAATACAGTATCATAATAGTGATATGAAAAAGCTTTTGCCGTTCTATTTAAACGTGCAATAAACTCAGACAAATAAATGCTCAAGAGACTATAGTCTAGTCTCTAGCATCCATTAGTCCCTAAAAGATATATTTCTACTATAGAAAAAGCGCAACAATTTATTATCCTAAGAATAACACAGATTATTATTCCAAGAATAATACAGATAAAAAAAGTACAAAAAACTGCTCGAGAAAAATAAAATATAAAATAAATGTATAATATTCTAGAATATTATTACACAGCGTATTCGTTGCAATCCGAGAAAAATAATTTGTTTTAATAGTTGAAAGCACATTCTGTAAATAATGCTATCCGCGTGATAATTTTTTATATCGCTTCAAACAATCGCTTTCACGAATTTCGTCACGATCGACACGAATATATCATCTTTCCTGAATATTTATAATATACTTGCATATACTTGCGAGATTCTTCAATCATTCGCTACGGAAATGATTGAATAAATTGTTTAGAACAGCTTTGTCTATCTTGTTAATATAATTATGGAAACGAAGCCCGGCGAGACTTCAGCGTGCAGCTGGATTGAATAATTTGAAGCTTCCCGGATTTGCATACAATTACAAAATTACTCTACAGTCGACCGAGCGACTGTGCTTTGTAATCGTGACAATTCGTCCCGATTCTCGTTATATTTTTCTTCATTCATTTCCAAAGTATTTCTTCCGTATGTAAAGAATTGCTCCAAGTCCCCCCCTCCACCCCCTGCCCTCCGCTTTCAAATCGGATCAAGTGGGGAAAATTGTTTTGACCGACGATAAAAGCATTTCGCGTTTGCGGGGAGGGGAAGGGTGGAAGACGAGCCCCACGCGCGCGTGCCCCTAAAATCGATACGCGCCGTGCAACGACGAAAGTGTCACTTCTGTGTTGCTTGTTAAATAGTATTAACCTTAATTAAATTTTCATTTCTCGCCGTTTTCTCGCTTCGCGTCGTCGTCATCGCTTTAACAAAAAGACTTAACGATTATTCCCACGAATATAATTAAACGTCCGACTTCTCGAAAAAATGGAGGTTTTTTTTTTCTTTAAATCCGCATTCGAAAGAAATGGGTAAACAATTTTTGCTTTGACGGCCAAGGCTTTAATGGGGATGGGGAGGGTGAGGACGGACGAAGGGAGAGATGAGAGGAGGAGGTAACACACGGTGGCAAAGCCGATAGAAAGGCCCGATGTAATTACTGTTGGGAATTGGACAAATGGAAAATGCATCCTATTATTGTGCCGAGCTTCCTCTCCAAAAAGGCAGGCTGTCTGCCAGAATTGTGTATCTTTGCTGCTTCTTTTGTATCACTTGTATATAGACGGCGTTTTGTTAGTAGAATCGCAATTCGCGTACGCGGTAAGATCTTTAGCAAATAATTCAGGGAAGACGAATCTCCAGAATGATGCCACGGTGATGTTTGACCGCGAACTTTTCTCTCCTCCGATTCTCACTTCCGTCTTCGAGAGAGAGAAACCGGTTTTACTTAAACGACGGGTATTATATGCCGATTGTGTTAGAGATTGTAATGTGCATGCTCTTTATCACGATTAATTTTTAAATATGTTTTCCGATAGATAAAATCTAAATTTTCATTATACTGATAATGATATTATATTTTGATAAATTTTCATTGTATTGATAATGAAAATTTCTAGACTCGCAAGTGAATTGTAATTGTGATTCGACATCGAGTGACGAATAAACTTTGTGTTTTCTTTCATGGAAAAATTGATGTTTTGATATCAGTAATATACACGTACAAACACACTGTGCGAAGAGGATCGATATTTGAGTAAAAAACACGTAATACTACTCAATCGCGATTTATCGGATTTGACATCACAAATTGAGAATATTTTTGTTAGGTTAGGTTAGGTTAGGTTAGGTTGATATAGCAAGAGAATCGTTTACTCAAAAATAATGATAACGTAAAATGTACAGTTGATATATTCCGCAAATGTAAATAGCGATACTGTCGTTTCCAAAATCTTTTTTTTCAATGTCACAACGAACGAAAAAATAAATATTATATTAATAAATTATAAATTTTATATAAAGTTATATAGAATTATATAAAATTATATAATATTATTATAAATTATAAATTATATTAATAAATTATAATATTAATATAAATTATAATATAATATGATGTAGTATAATATAATATAATTAATATAATATTATAGCAATAATATTAATAAATTTAATAGTGCGAAAAAAAATTCTATGATGCAACTGCGTGTATATACGCATCTATATTTAGCCTTGCTATGAGAGAAACGGTGATTTATAATAATGCTGATTTATAGGATCGTAAAAGCAGCTTGTTATCTCTTCATAGATTTTTTAGTCACACACATTGACACGAACGGGAATTTTCGATGCCGAGAGCGAATGAAATCAATATACATATATCTTGTTACTTTTGACAAACGATATTTATATTTTTCGCTATATTATTGAATTATCGTGCCGTCACAGAAAATTATTTCTTCACTTTTATAGTGTAGCGGATAAACGCTGGATAAACATATATATATGTATATATGTATATGTTCATGACAAGTTATGATAATCATTTCTCGTTGCACAATGATTTGGAATACAAGCAACGATTTGTATTTTCGAGATAATAAATAATAAAAACGTTCGATCTTATTGCTCGTTATTATCGCGTGCCACCGAAAATTCCTATCCGCCTATTCACGCGCATTCTATCGATCGTCTATTCCTCCTATCTTCGATCGGGGACTCGGCAAAACAAAACGTAAGCAAACAAAAAAATATATGTGATAAAATATCCGTCCTTTATTATTAAAAGGAAAGAGAGAGAAAGAGAGAACAGTAAATTGAACTACTTTGAAAAATAATACGCAATTCTCTCGAAGAGAGACAGAGAGAAGGAGGGGAGGTTTTTATCGATCGTGCGCGTTGCTTTTGCGAAATGTAATATAAACATTAGCTTCTCTTCTTTTGCGAGATATGTCGCGTGCGCGTGCACTTACACCATCATACACACACACACACACACCCATGTACATATTTACGTATGCACACGCGTGCATACGTTCCGTGAATGCGGCACGCGCGTGCGTGCGACGCAACGAGATACAATCGACATATACATCTCTACAAGGACAGGGAGGATCGCTCTCCTCCGCTCTCGCGTCGCCATAACATTATTCGAAGGGTGGAGGAGATCGCGGGGTGTGTAACTCACATTATTTCTTCGGCTTAATAGAAACTGGGTGTATATATACACGATCCCGCGATTCCCCGAATGCATTATCGACGTTGACAGCCGACGAAACGAAATGCATTGGTCGTGGCATAGTTCGCATATTTGTACTTGCCAGCTCCGCCCGCGAATATGTTAACTCGCTGCACAAACATCGTTATCTTTATTTCACAGTAAGTGTATGTGAAAAAAAAAAAAACAAACATAAGCAGAGCGCGCGTTTAATTAGAATTCTCTAAATTACGTTCTAAATTTGTTATAAATATATATACATATATGTATATATATATATAGAAGTTTACGCACATCTCTCTCTCTCCCTCCGCAGAGAGATTCGTGATTTTTGCACACGCGTCGTCTTCGAATTGTCAAACTGTTTGCTTTTTGAGTGTCAGTTTATTTAACGCAGCGTCCCTAGGGTGTCGTCTGGAATTCACGTACATAGCCGCTATATACATATATATAGAACAGCTTTTTGTCTCTGACGGTGTGTCCCTTCGTATCCGCATTTTCTCTCTTCTTCGTTTCTTTTTCATTCACACAATATACATATATGCACAAATTTTCTATACTTTCTTGTCCAGACATTTCTCAAAAATAACATTTCAGAGTTTATTCCAAAATTCTACGTATATATACAAATGTTACCTTTATAATCTTTATCGAATTTTAGACTGCATTCCATGTAAATGTGTATATATATATATATGTGTGTGTTTTGTGTGTATTGTGTATGTGAGTGAGTGAGTGATTCTCTCTACATCATATATTTATTGGGATATCTAATATATTTTCTTATATATTTTATAAATTTTATATATTTTATTACTTAAAATATATTTTTTAATTTCGCTATACAGATTAATATGTAAAAACAATTTTATTTTTCTTTATATCTTTTTAATTCTGAAATTTTTAAAGTTAAAAATTTAAAAAGAGAATATATACACAAAGCGTAGGAGAGGAAATAAACTTCCTAATACAAATATTTACAGTACGCGTATATATTCTAGGATATAAACTTTAGATTATCGTAAATTTTGATATCACACAATCTTCTCTTTCTCTTTCTCTGTCTTTCCTTATTATTGAACGCGAATTTGCTCATATTCGGAAACGCGTAGCACGAGCCGGAAGAAGTAAATAAACGAGGCGAGAAGTCGCCCAGCGAGAGTTGCTCTTTGGAGAAAAGTGAATTGAATCCAGTCGATGGAGCGGGTAGGTGAGAGGAAAGATGCTCGGAAAGAGTCGAGACCCGGACATAGAAGAGAGGAAGAGAACGGGGGAACGATTTCCCCCTTTCCCTCTCTTAAGAGAGGGTGGAAACGCGGGATGAGATTAATCTCTTCACAGAGAACAGAATGAAAAATAACGAAGTATAATATAAATTAAACGGCGTAGCAAATAAAACTGCATCAAAATGCAATTATGTATGTATAAAATTATATATATTTAAAAAATTTTTTTATGTAAATTATAATTTTTCCTTTAATTTTTTAAAAATAATTTATATTTTATTTTTTTCTCATCTCTATTTTTCTCTCTCTTTTTTACGTTATGTGGTAACATTATTTCGAGAGTGTTGTTCCAGAGCATTACCGTTAATGGCACGGATTAATTCAAGTCGAGGCTCGTAACTTGCGTTAAGCGTGTTTTAAATTTCTAAAATCCTCGAACGTCAAGTTTATACGCGCATTTCTTTTTTTTTTATACACGAGAACTCGCGAGAGAGCGAGTTTAGATTCGAGAGAGAGACAAAAATGAAGAGAAGATAACTCGATCTCTCTGCTTTTTTTGCAAATTTTCTAAAAATGTCCCAATAACGATTCAAGTTCGTCGTGTTATTAATATCGCGACTTGTTAATTTTTGTGGTGCGAACGAGCATAGTCGAATCAAATTACGCAATTACGCGACATAAAGAAGAATAAATGCGGTCGGTCTCTCGAAAGCGGTTCGCGAGCGGTTCAATAATGTTTTTTTTTTTTTTTTTTTCATTTTTTGCGTTAGAATTTAATAATAATGCGATATCGGATCTATAACACGTATATCGTGCGTGTCTGTGTACGCGTGCGCATGCGTATATACATAGTTCGCGTACGATGTATTCCCTCTTCTCTGCCTTCTCTCTTCCCTCTTGCCTCTCCTCTCGTGTATACACGCACACACATAGTGAATCTAACCGACAATACACATCCCCTCTTCCTTTCTCCGTACATTCACTTCCCCGTGCGCGATTGGGAAATCGTGACTGCAATAGCGCGTTGCATTATCGGCGCGAAACTGCATGTAAATGCAAAAATGACTCGGATGAGATAGCATCGTATACATATATTCTCGGTAGTAGGGATTAAAACTATCATAATTTTAGAGTTTGACCCTGTTTCTTTCTCTGACGCGCGATAATAATAATCTTCACTTTCTTTTTAGACATTCTTTACCCTCAAAATGTTATCTTTATGGTCTCTATCGAAATCTTTAGGACATCGCATTCCATGTAAATGAGTGGGTGTACACTGAGAAAAAAGAGTTGTTAACTTGATTAAATCGTTCAACTAATTATTATTTTGTTAATTGAACACATGTATATGTTTAAGTCAAAACACATATTAGATTTAATATGTTGTATTTAATTTAAATACTTTTATATGTTTAATCAACAAAATAGTAATTAGTTGAACGATTTAGTCAAGTTAACAATTTTTTTTTCTATATCATTTAAATATTATAATATTTATATATTGGAATATATAGTACATTTATTTATTAGTTATTTATAATGTTGCATTTATATTACATTTATGGTATATATTTTCTTATACTTAATAAATTTATATTTTAAATTATTTAAAATATATTTTAATTTCGTTATACATTAACATATAAAATAATTTTATTTTTATAGTATTTATCTCAATTATGAAATTTTTAAAGTTAAAAATTTAGAAATTTAAAATTTTTCTTTGCTTTTCTCTCTGCTATTTATTATATGTTAACACACCGTTTTGATTGCTCTAGCGTTATTTATCTATTTTTTACAATATTTAAAATCACGAAATTTTTCATCCGTCTTAATCTATGCTTGATTATCACGATGCATAATAATTGTGAGTCTTGTTATTTTGGCGCGCATCCGCATTCGGTATCTTATCGTTATTTTCGTTGCGCATAAGATCGGAATGTACGCGAGCGAACCATAAAATCGTTTCGTCACATTCTTCGGCGTTGACAATTTTGCACCAGCGTTACAGCATATTCTCTCTCTTTTTCTCTCTCTTTCTCCGTTAGTGCTACTGCCACAATACGGGGAAAATCGCATAACTTTTTAACTTCTGCTCTATAGTTAGTTCCGTAGGCGTAGGTCGCTCACGTGACGTCGTAAACTTTAATGAAGACAGCACAATTCGCGATTTACGTATACTTATTTACGGGGCCGGCCTGATGAAGTCGCTTTGTAACACATCGACGGTCACCATATGCGATTTGAAAAAAAAAAAAATCTCGTCCCAGAAACACATGAAACCTTGGTCGTCACGTTGGAAAACATTGAAAAATTCCAGGAATGATGCGAGGGAACGCGATACCGGACAAAATCCGATAAATCATGTTCATAATATCTGTTTTCACAAACGTTTCCACGATTATCCTCGTGTCAAAGATGACATAAATTAGCCTGTCTATATCATATATATATATATATATATATATATATATATATATATATGATGAAATTATTCTTCGCGAGATTATATACACCAATGTTTTCTTTTGTTTAATATTTTATTTTATAAACACTTTGCGATTTTTTTTTTTTAATTTCGATGGACGTATTTATATTTCGATGCAAACACATTGCACGTTATGGCTTTAATTCGTTTTCTTTGTAAAAAAAAAAAAAAAAAAATAATTATTTTTCTGGAATTGCATTAATAGTTCAGTTTATTCGCTGCAAACGCGTGTAATATCGTTAAAGCGAGTGTAACGTAAATGAAACGCCATTTGTCCGCTATTATTAAATATTTTACAAGTGCGAATATAAAGAACATGCAAATTGGAAACACAACAACAATTTTCCAAAATGTTATATAAAAGGATATTTTATGAAATGCTATTTTCGCCTCGCAAACGAAGAGAAAAATTTAATATAAAATACATTTGCGACAAATAAATCAAAAAAAGAGCGAATGTTTTTGAAAAGTAATTTGTCTTTTTTTTTCTATAATAGATAATATTTTCCTGCCAGCGCGCGCGATTATACATATTTTAAGCTAGTTTGTCAAGAAAATTAATTAAGCCTGTTTATCATACTCGACACTCATCATCGTCTAAGTATAGAGATAATCAGTAGACGGTAATCTATGTCCCGATAATGCTACGTAATGAGATTGCATTTTTTCCGTACCTGAGATAAATGTGAAAATAAACATTGATTAAGGATATCCCTCGACCAAAACAGGAACCCAATTTCGTATCTCTCAAGAACCGGTTTTATTTTGAATGCCGTTGTGAAGGTGACTTTTGATCTGCAAGATGAAGATCTCTCTCTCTCTCTCTCTTTCTCTTTCCTCCCTTCCTTTTATGCGGGGGAAACGGACCGATTTATTTGCCAAAGCCGGGATATCTTTTATTGCCGATCGACGCGACGCGTCTTTCGCGAATGAGAACCTTCCGCGAGAGTAACGACGATAGTGACCCTATGCTGTGTAATAATAACTCGATGAGAACGATGCCAAGGGGCTTTAGCGGGGAAACGAGAAGGAACGGAAGGAAAGGAGGCAGGAAGAGGGACGACGATACGGTCGGCAAGAAAACGAACAGTGCGAGCGCAACGCGTGCTTTTGAAAGGCACGATATACACCGTGTTCTCGCGCGTTCTTTCTTTTTCGTGCGCGAATCCTCTCTCTTTGAGCATTTTTCAATAAATCTTTCTTCAACTCTTTGATGTAGAACAAAATGGGGGGAAAAAAAAAAAAAAAAAAAAAAAAATTAAATTTGTTTGTAAAATTCAGATAATTTTCTTTATTAATATCTCTCTTTCAAATATATTTAATTAAATATATATTTAATTAAATATTTTCATTATCTCTCTTCCAAATATGTTTAATTAAATATTAATAATTCAATTATTTGAGTAAAACTATTATGAAGGAAAAAATAATAGCAATAGTTTATCAAGATTATTTAAATACATGTGTTGTGATAAAAAAGTAGGTATATTATAAACTTGAAATTTCTGTCTGAATAAAAATTTAAAGAAAATTAAACTTTTAAATCGACACAACACGAGAACACGGAAATCTTAATGAAATTGATGCAAGCGGATTTTCATCAAATATAACAAATATAAAGTTTCTTTCTAATTAATGTTAATTCAATATATTTTTCCTTGAAATTAAACATTATCATATTTAAATAATAATAAACTTTTAATTATTAATTTTATTAAATTTAATAATATTATAATATAATATTAAAATATTAAATATATAAAAAATATGAAATTTCTCTTTCTAATAATAATTAATGCGTTTTATTTCATCAGAATATTGATTAGGAGATTTATATTAAGAGTTGTACATCAAAGAGTGTAAAAAAAATACATTGAAAATTTTCGTCAGCTAGATATCAATTACAAATTAAACAAATAATGCAGATAAAATGAAGTATAAAGAAACTTGAAACACCCTGTACACTCTTGATATGCGTGAGTGTTACACATCTCTAGCAATCTTCAACGAATCAGTTTTGTGAGTTGTGTTCATTTTAACAATCTTGATATTGAGATATAATATGATTGTAATATATATATATATGTGTGTGTGTGTGTGTGTGTGTGTGTGTGTGTGTGTGTGTGTGTGTGTATGTATATATATGTATATATATACGATATGATATCTGATAACTTTGTTATCTATAAACGTCTAAATTTTACTTTGTTTAAAAATAATTTCATCTAATGTTTTCTTTTGTTTATTTTTCCAACTGAGACGGAAGTATAAAAGTCCATTTGTTATCGATAAATGGCATATTTATCATGCAGCGTGTTCAGTAATATAATTTGGCTTATCGATTGATACAAGAACCAGACACGCACACACACACATTCTGATAAAATATACGTTGACGAAATGTTTGCTGAGTTCATACAATCGATTTCTGGTTATATCAGGTTTCTACAATAGTTCAAAGTAACTGCGGATATAATCGGAAAAGCGCATCATTAATTTTTAATTAAAATCTTTTGAACCATCACACAATTTCACATATCCACAGCATATAAATTTGCGAAATTCAATTTAATTCTCCGGTGTGTGTGTGTATGTGTGTGCGAATTTAAATATATTTATTTAAATTTTCTTTCCGCGCGCGACGCACTTTACGCAAACATATTACATTTGTTATTAATATTGTATGATGCATTGCTGCATTCGCTCCCTATCCTCTTACTATGTGCCTTACTTGCACGGAATATCTAATGTAGGGTTTCTTTGCAGAACATCGCTCGACCGCGCGTAATTGATTCGTAGCACGCACAAGGGGATAAGATATAGATCGCTAACAAATACAGATAAGCAAAAATCTGAAGCGTCTGAGAGAGAGATAATTTTTTTTTTTTTTTTCGTAAAATTGATAAACTTCATTTTCGACACAATATATACTTATTCTCCCAAATGAGATCTTTAAATGTCCGCATAGACGGGCTTTGTGAGATTATGTGCGTTGATGAGTCAAGTGTGCCTGTCCGTTGATTCGCCTGCGTATACATATGTATGCGTAACGTACCTGAGTCAAATTCCATGTACATTAGGTCGGTGCTAGTATGGTGCTCGTATACAATACACGCGCGCGCATATAGAAGGGGACGAGGGGGGACACATACGGGACCCTCTGCGTGTGTGCACACGTGCAACGCGGGTTAAAGGTCCGCTCACACGATACAGTTCACGGAAGTTTTTAATTAAAAACTAGCGTCGAAAGATAGCTCGAGATATATCCGCCATCTTCATTTCGGAAAATGAGACAAAAGTAGCGGAGGCGGCGTTATTATGAGGCTTATCTTTGGACTCGTTACGTTAATTTATGAGACGTAATTTAATTCGGACGCGGACGTAAATATGAATGAAATATTATATTTCCGATGAAATATTGCACGCGCAGATTAGTAGAGTACTTAATTTCGGTGTCATAAAAACGAAGGACTGCATATCTAATCAATGTGTAATTAATAATTCTTTTTGTTTCGTCGCGACGTATATATCTTATCGTTTATCTTTAACAGAATTTAGAGATTATAAAACTGTCTTATATTAAAAAAAAAAATATATATATATATAATTCTGTTTCACGCGTAACAATGTTACGATGAGAGAGCAAACGAAGAACATAGCATTGTCATCGAACATAACAGCTCGTTTACTTTCTATTTGTCGGATTCTCGAGTCTCATTATTAACACACAACGTCATTGAGTCGTTCGTGTTCGAGTGTTTCTTAATCCTCTGACCACGGTGATTCATACGATGTGTGACGGACGCTTTAAAGCGGTTAGTAAAACTCATTCGCCTCTGAAGAGGAAGAGAGAGATAGAGAGAGAGAGAACCCTGTGAGGAATCTAGACACGAGGGCGAGCGAGACAGCGCGAGGGGTTCTAGAGAGAAAATCATCTGAAAGGGAGACAGATGAGCAGGAATATAGACACAGAGTAACAAGGAGGGAAAATGAAAAAGGGAGATATCGAGAGAGGGACGGTGGCTTGGCGGCGGACAGCTTCGTATATATATGCGATTACACGCGGTGAGGGTATACAATGACTGAGGGGTGGAAGAGGGGAGAGAGGGGAATGTGAACGGAGGGATGGGGTGCATTGCCCTATATCCCGTCTTTTTTTTTCGATCCCTTGGGTGCGCGGCCACGTTTTTTTTCTCTCTCTCTTCTCTCATTGACCCGCCGCGCGCGCGCGCGTGCGAGATCTTTTTACTCGAGATATCCGAACGCATGAAGATATCCGATTCGCGCGCGAGCGCTGAGAAAGGTTAATTATATAATGCAAACGTCGCGTTTCGCAATCACGAGCAATCTCAAATGTCAGTCGACGTGGGATATGTAATATGAAATATTTTACGTTTGACAATTTTCCGAAGCTCCTTCTCCGGAGATCCGCGGAATCCGTGCGGAATCGGTGCTGCGATTGCAATTTGTAATCGTTAGTATCGTGTGATTTTATTTTCTTTTCTTCCTCTTTTTTTCGTGCGCTTCTGTCGCTTCGATGAAAATATTTTAATTATCGACGTTTACGAACGTGTTCAGATTATTTGATGACTCAAACAGTCAAACATATTTTTATGTTGAAATTATTTGACATACTTTTCACGTTTCTTAATAGTCACATTTATTTAAGCTTTTTTTTAAATAAAAAATTGAAGATTTCTTTATTCTAATTTTTTGACCTGGAGATTATTCGGAAACATCTTTTTTAATAAATAATAATTTATCTTTAATTTTAATTGAATTATAATTGTTATTTGACAACAAAGAATGTTTTTAAACAATCGTCAAAATTTTGGGGAAGAAAACAGATTTATTTACTAAATATTATTATATAATATTAATAATATTACATAATATTATTATATAATATAATATATATAAAATATAATTTTGAATATTCTATATGTTTCAATTAAGATTATTTCCTCAAATAAATCGTTAAAACAGTAAAAATATTGAGTCTAATAATCTGAATACGTCTCTATTATATTCGTATCTTCTCTCGATAATGAGACACGATTGCGATGATGTGTCTCGTTGGTTATATATTTCCGGCAATGCGAGTCATTACGTAAAAACCATTAGTACACAGTACTATTAAGAAAGCTGTCAACAGTGATTTATTCGCATTATTCTAGTCGTTTGCATTTACTAATTTCGCGCACGATCTCGTCCACCTTTCTACCCTTTTCACCGTCCGCCCCTTCTTTTTGCATATTTAATGAATACAATGTCGCATGTAGAATGAAGTTACTCCGTAAGTGATACGAGACTATTCAGCATTTTCGTATCTTTTAATCGACGAATGCATCGGCATAGCAATGGAGAGAGCTTTGAATATTTATAATATTCACTGCTTTGGACTACTGTTCGTATATGTTTGATTAATTTCACATCGCGTTTGATTTTTCTTTCTCACGCTTTTTTTTTAAATAGAAGAGGGACACAGTCATTATTTTAAAGAAAGAAAGATAGAGAGAGAGCGCATAATGGTCTTAAAAAATTCCACGCGAGATATTTTTCAGACATAATCGATTCTTATGTAAATAAGATCGTTCTTTTGAGGTTTCGTTTCCTTTTCTTTTTGTTCCGCATTTTGGATAAATGCGAGGAAAATATTCCTCTATAAGAACAAATTATATACACAAAGCATACGCGTTACGTATATTAATTTACTCATTGTCAGATTAAAAAAAAATATATTATATATGGAATTTGTTTTCCTTCCTCGGATTCGATCAATGTTATACGGAATCGATCAATATCTTGTTAATTGTATCTTTAATATTCGTCTTTAGTATTCAATATTCATACAAATGAAAAAAATACAAACTTAAACATTTACTGGAAAGAAAAATACAGAGAACTCTATATATACATACACATATATTATTCTACTCGCGGTGGCCTTAAAATGTTACGTGACGCATTTTTCTCTCTCTCCCTCTAACTATTGTCGCCTCCTCCTCCTCCTTCTGCCGCTCTCCCCCCCGCTTCTCTTTCCCCTTTCCGACCGTTTTAGCGAGTGTTTCTGTTGCAAGAGGAAAACAGACAACGATCATTATATAAAGCTGCAGAAGTTTCGAGCGTAATGTTACGGTATATTCTCGACGGATAACGCATTATTAAGAAAGATAACAATTATCTTTGCGCGCGTCGTATATATAGTGGCTGACAAGAATTTCTCGTATATAAACTTTTTATACTCGATATACTTTTTAGTTATTCTACATCTTTGAAGAGACAACGCTTTCGTTTCGTTTCTTATTTATTATTATTATTATTATTATTAATATTTTGTACTATTATTATTATTATTTATTATATATTTATATTATTATTTATTATTATGTTAATTTATGCTTGGAACAAATTTTTCAAATTCAGAACAATTATAGAACAATGTTTTAAATTCAGAACAATATTTTATTTGTTCTTAATGTGATATAAATGTCCGATTTCATTATCATATATATATAATGTGTGTGTTGTTCCTTTCATTTAAAAAGAAATAATCCTCATCAACGTCGTGGCAATTTAAATATGCGCCGTGTTAAATATGCACTTTATATGCTTGCTTGTATTTTGCGCGCCCGTTCCTTTAACACATCGAGAAGCAACGAACAATGAGAAGAGAGAATTAGTGGTCTCTCGCTATATGGATATATTTATTTATCCGCGATGGAAGTGTTTTTACGAAAGGAAAAGCGCGCGTATATAACGTCGTACAATGAATAATGCATATACGTGCGGCATTGTGCATTGATGCGTGGTGAAATATTTAGCGACTCGCGAGAGAGAGAGAGAGAATATGCACACATAATTGGTACGTGGTCCCAATATAAAAAATAATGAAAAAATCATAATAACAAAAAATCAAATCAATTGGCAAATTTTGTCCACATGTACATATATGTATATGCGTTAAATGTGGAGGGGCAGAGGAGGGAAGGGGGAAAATGCGTGCGCGCGATTTGCATCGATGCACTTGTCCCCGTGTATATATACACATAAAAGATAAAAGAGCGTCGGGTGGAGATGTAACAGCGATATCAATGACGAGTAAGTTTCGCGGCGAAGAAACGAGATTAACCGCTATAAATACCATCGGCAGGCTGATCTTTCGCCCGCGCGTCTTGTGCGGCCGGATCGCGAACTCTTGGCCGCGACTGTACTCTTAAAACATTGGAAATAGTTATGGCAGCGGTGCTCATTTCGTCGAACGACCGCTTCGATGGCCATTATTGATTCAATTATGTAATGCGGGGCTCGATTGATATCGCGAGGCGATGCCGACGTCGCTCAGCTCGCTCGCTCGTCCATTTGCGCAGTAATGAGCGACTTAGCGACAATTTTGCATAGCGAAGCATGTACTCGCTCGTCGCTCAATCCTCCAACAAATGAGTTTCGAGACTGACTGACCCGTGCCCGAAGCGTGCGACCAACATGACCCAATATCGAATTCATTTCATCGGCAATTAAAGGACCTTGTTATTCGAGGCGAGTCTTTCGGAATCATCTTTCTCGATACGTGAAATCGATACATTGCTCTCTCTCTCTCTCTCTCCCTTCCTCTCTTTTGGAGACACGTTTCAATGTTAATATAAAACGATAAATATCAAAATGTACAATATAAATCAAAAGAGAAATTTTATTGATTTGAATAAAAATGTTGAGCATTTTACGTAAATATTCTCGAGCATCGATCTTTGCGCGCCTGTCTCTTTTACGTCCAAATCCGATCCATTTGAAATTTCGCCCGGATAAATAAAGCAAAGGGAGTAATGGACAAGTTTCCGCTGCAAAGCAGCAGACGTCCGTACAGTCCGCGTCGTAAGTATGTGTGTGTATGTGAACGGACCTCTCTCATCGTGTTTTTCCTCTCTTTCATCGGTTCGATATCGAGTGTTCCAATTACGACGATCCTGTTCTCTGTAGTCGCAAAAGACGCGCATAATATCTTCATCTGTCGTTTCCATGCGCCACGAGTATTTAACCACACGAGAAATATATCGAATAAAAATGTATGAAGAAAGAAAAAAAAAAAAAAAAAAAAAAATGACGGCATTAAAATTTTTGCAAACTTGCGCTGAGAATTTTTCCGTATTCAAATATCTTAGAAAACTGGCGTGTTGTCTTAATCGTATAAGAAAAAAAACTAATCTATATCTATCGAGCTAAAATTAACGTATATTGACAGTTCAAATTTTAGTAGAAAAAAAAGGTGAAGCGAGAAGCGTAAAAGACTAGGATGCAAATCGCTGGTCTGATAATCGCGTAGAGATTCAGCCAAGAATTTTACGACGGACTGTACCCCGCCGCGTGCACGGTTCGTTTGCTCTTTCGTTTGCGGAATTTTTTTCAGGAGCCGGATAATAAACATTTTTCTCATTGAATAATAAATAGTTTTTCTAGGGCAACGAGGAGAGAAAACTACGATGTAAAATCAACGTCACATGTACGCGAGTTTTCTTCTTTTCTTTAACTTATTATTTATTTTTTTTATCTTTTATGAAAATCACAGAAATCAAACGTCATGTTCTTTTCGTCAAGCAAGATTCGTTCTTTATCGGATATATATCTTATATATCTCTTAACTCCGATGACGATTAATTTTTCTCACGCGCGCGTTTAGCCTTTATTATTTTGCGGTCACGAGTTGGTCACGCTTTATCGATCTTTAATCGCGCCCGAGTCGAAAAAAATCCACGTGCCACTCTTTTAACGCAAAAAGGATTTTCTTTCCGCTTATCCCGCGTATGTGCGTGCACACGCATGTGTAACATGTCCGAATGTGCATGTGCTTTGTGCCTCGCACTGCAAATACTCTCTAGGGAGGCGTAACCCTCCGCTTTTCTGCGGGATCATCCCCTGCCTGCGCCACGAATCTTTCTCGCGGTGGTCGTATCCGGGGGAGATGATATTTTAAAAGCCGACTTGAACGAGTTTTCGCTGAGTTTTCAAAAAAATATCCCCTATAGGTACATATATCCTTATTAATCGAATAATCTTTAATTAAATCACTAAAATTATCGATGCGCAGAAATATGCTCTTTGCTACGTTAATCCATCCTATTTTAATATAAATGTGCACCTGTTTATCACCCGATTAATATTGCAGGGTAATACGCTGTAATATTCCAACGGATTTCTCATTAAGTATTAATGTATGTTAATTATAATATTAATAATAATACGAGAATAACTATTAAATGGCGTATATATGCCGCAAGCGTATTATTAGAAGCAACATTGCGCGGAAAATTATATAGAGGGAACGTATTTTACATGACGAATTTTTTTCCCATCGTATATAATATACGTTTGTAATTTTTTCTTTTTTTTCTTTTTTTTTAGAGAGAGAACACATGAACTCGAATGTAAATTTTTATGAGTTATTTTTGACTTCTGCTTTCAGTTATTGGGCGGTGCTTGCTTCAGCCATGGCCCTTACACATTTTACAAAGCGGTAAGGATAGGTAACGGCCGCGTCCTTCGTCTCGGTAGTTTCTTCCTGACGAAATTGTGGAGCGATGCCGATCTCGTCAGCATCGGGGAGCTTCAGCTGCTGTGGATGGACAGTCGTGGACCGAATCAGCCTTTGGCGTCTTTACGGCTTTATTTCTTACCTGAGAACACGCCGGACGGAAGGAGGGACACGCACGGAGAGGTGAGTTTATTTCAAAGATATCTGGATTTTTCTATTAATATATATACGGTCGTGAGGCGCAAACGAATATATGTATATACCTTACTCTCGGATGTCACTTAATTACCGCGCTAATTGTCATTTAAACAGAGTTTACGTCTGTCAAACTATTTTAAATTTATATTTTTCATAAAATTTATATTTTAATTTTCATAAAATTTATAATTTAATCTATATTTTTTATTTCAAATAGAAACTATGTATCACAAAGTCTTTATTATTGATACGATTTGAAAATATAAACTCTTTATCTAAATAATATATCCGTTAAATCACTTTATCAATGTTTTATAATGTTGTGCCTGAACTTTATTACTTGGGCAATTTCTCCTTTGCCGACCATCGTCGATAACGGATGTGTTATATGATACTTTAGCCTTATCATTTTCCTGTATACTTCGTGTTATTTTAGTTCACTATTATTTTGATGCGTATAATTCTACGGAAAGTTAATAAATAGAATATTATTCGCCATTTTGGTCGAGTATATCGATTTTTTTATTTAGAAAGAGAGAGAGAGAAAATATACGTGTATTCCTAAGTTATTAATTTTATTAATATAAAAGGGTCACTCTTTAAATCTTATATACATATAGTTTTATATATATAAAGGAATTTATACACAGAGAGAATTTTCTCTGAAAATCTTGGTAATCGTGGGACAATATAGTTTGAAAAGAATTTTATAAGAATTTCTCTAATTAATATCTATCACAATAAAATATAAAATATGTTTGATTAATTTTACTAAACTATGTATATAGTGAAATTAATCAAACATATTTTATTGTGATAGATATTATTATTTTTTATTGTGATAAATATTAATCAGAGAAATTCTCATAAAATTCTTTACATACCATATTGTCCCACGATTACCATGATTTTCAAGGTAAATTCTAAGAGAAAATTCTCTCTGTATATATATATTTTATATTTATATTGAAGTGTACATACATACACATTGAAAATCTATTATATTCACATTAATTATATAATATTCATTATAAAAACATGTTCATTATAAACATATTCATTATAAACATATTCATTATATTCGGTCGACTTAATGCGATGGCGGAATTATCATATAATCACAACATTGCGCATCGATGTAACTATTTTCATGTACGAGATTAAATCGAACGCGAATCACGCGAATCACGAAAGAGGCATTATTCAAATATACGGAAATACGTTGAACGCCCCGGGGCGCATAAGTAAGAGGAAAGGCCGGGCAAACGAAACTTGTGAAATATTGGTATGGCCTCAAAGCCACTTGGAGGTCTGAAAGGATACGACTAACCCCTCGGCTCGGTCTGCTGTTAGGGTAGCTTTTGGGGTCGTCACGCTCCCCGCCCTGTTGTTCCATTGAGACATCGTCAATTAAGCGCACCCCTTCGCTCGTCATTTTCACTGTTTGCAGGCCGATTATTTCGGAAGGGGCGGTCAAAGTCGACTGTAATCAGTATCCGCCCTCGGAATCGTCGTCTTTGTCATTTTCTCTTTTCACTTTTGTCTATATTAGCTACGTACAAATGCGCGAGATAAATTCCTCCGACAGCTCTGTTTATCATAAATTTAATTTAATTCTCTTTATATATATTTTCTTCCCTTTATTCCAAATCGCGAAACGAAATTTTCTTGTCGCAAAACCCTCGAGACGATCGATATGCATTTAGTGCACGGTTGGGACGATAGATCGATTTATAACGAATAGAAATATTGTTTATAGGAAAAAAAAAATGAGCCCAGAGGGAGGGGGGATTGTTCTTTGATGGGAATATTATGAACGTCTATAGTGAGTATCCCCCTTCGTTATTGTCTTCGAGTTTGCGTGCGAGTTTAGAAATTGCTCGTAATAGCCTCGTTTTTTTTTAAACAACGGCATGGAATATAATTCATATTCAGATAGTAAAATGAGAGGGAGAGAGAAAGGTGAATGAGAGAGATAGAGAAAGAAAGAGAGAGAACCAGAGATAGAGAGAAAACCCATAACTGCGGCTGTTACTTTTGACCCTTTTGTTCCTCGTAATTACTCTAGAAAGAACTGAACGTTTTCTCACCAACAATTATGTCGAACAATGTGATAGAAAGCATTATTCGGCGTCATTGTAGCGCTTTTTCCTTGTCCCATTTTCAAAAGCGATATTGTAAATTACTTTATTGATTTTTTTATTTATTTTGTCATATGTACTTTCTCTCTTTTTTTTATCTATTTTACTCTCTCATTTTCTTTCGAGCGCGCGTGCGCAGACGCATGTTATCGCGAATCGACCATGTCGTGTGTAATTGACGTGATTGATGAGCCCGGTTGGAATGGGGACTTTGCTTCATCTTGACTATCGAAGCAAAATATTTGTCCAACAGCTGCTGGCAATCCGGTTTTCGGTTACTTTTGTAACGTGGGAAGAAAAATTGTTACAAATAACAATAATGTGTACACCGGATATATTTATAGAAATATTATAATTTTAATGAATAATAATTGCAATGTAATTGTAATTTAATATTATTATAATTTAATATTATTAATTATAATATTATAATTGCATATTATTATAATATTATTATGTTATGAATAATTACTTGGTACATTGTCTCACAAGTTGTAACAATTGAAAGGAATTATAAAAATTCTAATGATTACAACAGATTTTTTCTAAATTGAAAAATATGCATATTCAAATATTTCTAATGAAATAAATTGATTGTGTACTAATCGAATATTCTGCAATTACATCATGATAATTTAATTATTCTAAATTGAATTTCTCAATGATGTCTTAATGATTCTTTAAATAAATTCAATTATTTTAAATTCTATTTTTTAATAATGTCTTAATGATTCTTTAAAATATTATATTACAATTATATTTTTGTAATTTTTCAATACTTTTAAATATCGAACGAAATAACTCAAATATTTTATAATTAATGACTTTATATTTTTATCTTTATTTATACATACTAATCTGAAACTAAGAATGTTTAGCAGGTTCGCATGGTACAGTTGATTATTGGAACGGAACCTTGTTGTATTAAGTCAATAATTATACCTACGTATTATCGCAATCGACATCCGTTGCAGCAATACTTTTATATATTCCGTAATATTATTCCATTGATTCGATTCTTAATTAAAATTTTATCGAAATTGTTTACTCTGCAATTCAAAGTTGATTACATTGCATTCTCTATTTTTACTGCACGGTGTTGCCAACCGAAAGTTGGCACAAACTCAGCGAGAATCCGTTTCGCGAAACTTGATTTTCGTGTAACCGCTATTAGTTTGCATAAAGTCATGAGAAATTTCAATTACGGCGAATATTTATATATATATATATATAACATCACTAAACTGCGAATATTGTAAATTTAAATAAAGAAATATCGAAAAATATAAAATTGGAGAGAGATAAAACTTTTCTCTTCGTGAATGTTTAATAATCATAAAATCAATCGTTTAAAAACAAACTTAATGAAAAGTGACGTTAAATTAATTTTCTTGTATCTGTCGTATATATACGTTATCAATTTATTTCAGTACATCAACGACGTTGCATCGAAACTATTTTCATTATGAAGCTACTGAGAAACTATATAGTTAATCGAGTTTCAAAATCAAGAATGTTTCTTGACAAGAAAAGTTGATTAAATTACACAAGACCGTTAAAATATTTAATTATAAATTTTCAAATAAAAAAACTACATAATACTTTTATCTCTGCTATTATCCTGTGCTAAATTATAATACGCGGGCCGTCGTGTCTGTTTGAAAAATAAATATTAAGCTGTAAATGAAAAATTTCTTCGCGATCAGTTTATTTAGTCGGCGAGACGTCGTTTTTAACTCCGTTTAAGTAATACAAAATAAGCTAATTAATTATTCGAGCGTGATTACGTGCAGCGAGGTACAGCCGGTCCGCGTGGAATGCAGCAAACTTGTTTACGTGTGTCTTAATGCACCGACACACACACACACACACCCGCATCGGAGACGCGTATTCGCGCGTGCGCGACCCGCCTGGCTTTTATCAGATGCAACAACGATTTTACTTTCCTACCAACGTGAAAAGAGATAGGACGCTCGCGCTCGCGCATCCTGCCTCGTTACTTTGTAATAGTTCAAAGAACACCGCACACCCACTCCTCCCGCAATTTTCGTAATTTTAAATTCGCCTGCTTGGCGCACGGGCGAAAGTATGCATTTTTTTATCCAATGTGCAAAATTTTAATTAAAATTCTCATACTCTCTTGTTCTCGCTCTGATTCGTTCGATAAAGCAATTATGCGTGTCATTATACCGTGCCGTATACAATTAGGAGGAGGGAAGTTTAATCTTCAAGGTATAGATTCGAGAGACAAGATAATCTTTTATCATTTTTCATCCCGAATTGAGTTTACATACGGCGAAAATATACGAATGCGCGATTTGTTACGACCTTCCCCTATCGCGAATTTACGACGTGCCTACGTCGCGCTTTCTTTCTCTCTCCCTATCGCTTTATTTATTTATTTATTTATTTTTTTTTACCCCCACCCTGTTTATACGGGAACGCGCGGGCGCACTCGTCACGTTAGAATAATTCGATGTTCTAAATAAAACTCGCGGAATTCGCGTGCACGCGGTTGTTGTTTGGCCGCTGGAGGACGGAGGAGAATCTGCGACGGGTGAATGTACCCTTAAGCCCGTCACACAACGAGAGAGATCGCGCGATTAAGATTCATGTCGCTCGGACACGGTTCGCTTTGATGAATTTTGAAAACGAGAGAACCGCGATTGTATCATTATGTACAATTGTTTCCTTTTCGCTATGTTTAATATATGTCCATTATATTAAATTCCATTACTCAAATTGTGAGCTTTGCACATACATACACATGAGAAACATATTAAATTATCCATTTCAAGAGTAAAATTAATTGGAATGGAACTATTCTGCTATGTATATTAAATCCACTCAAATGAAATCGTTAGAATTAATAGCTGCATTGAATATTTCACATTGATTTAATTGCACAATAAAATACATATTATATTACGCACACACATATATACATTATATATACTTATAGCCCCTAAATTTGATTTCTTAATGCGATTTCTTATGGCTTTTAATGATTATTTAAATATTATATCTTTATTATTATATCTTATTATTATATCTTAATTCCAGTACTTTTTAATACCGAAGAAATAAATTATATTATAATTACTATTTATTATATTAATTATAATACATATTATAATAATTTTATAATTTATATTTAATATATAATTAACGGAACTATTTTATATAAATATAAATATATATGTATATATGTGAGCAAATTACATTAATTATCCAATTAGATTTATATACATTACATTTTTAGAATCTTACTGTTGTAAAAAAAATTTAGTTTTTGAAGATTTTATACAGATTAACGAGATTTTTTATGTCTTGTTATTACAAACAACAAATAGCAAAATAATTACTTTAATAACATAGCATTTAAAAAAATTTAATAATTAGATTATTTAGTAATTAAAGTGCAAAAGCGTATTTACGATGATTATTTTTTCCGTAATGCATTTGTTAATTATAAGTAATACTATAGTCTATCGCGTACTTTTTTTCACAGTAAAAGCAACGAGAACAAAATTCAATATTTAATTTCATTCCATTTAATTTAGTTTTTAGAGAATTCTATACAGACTAAGCGAGAGAAGAGAGATATATAAATTATTTTTTACTATTACAAACAACAAATAGGAAAATAATTAAATTAATAACATGCATTTTAAAAATTTAATAATTAAATTTTTTAGTAATTAGAGTGCAAAAGCGTATTTATGGTAATTATTTTTTCCGTAGCGCGTTATTTGTTAATTATAAGTACTATTATTCTATCGCGTACATTTTTCGCAATAAAAGCAACGAGAATAAAATTCAATATTTAATTTCATTCCATTTGAATAATTTTGTGTCTTGGGTGCAAAAGGCGGAAAATATAGATATGAAAGAGATATTAAACATGGTATAAGGGAATAAGTCAACATTATATAATGCTCCTCTCTCCTTGCGACATTATCATTAGCCAAGCTCTTCTCATTAACGACAACAATGTCGACGTAGTTGCCAGTATTATCATTATTATTGTTACAACTTTCCTCATTAACGAGAAAATTGAAATACTTTGCTTGTATATAGCGATATAATATTAGATAAAAAAAAACGAATCTCTTCTTTCTTAGAAAAGAACGATTTAATAATATGAACCATTACTCATTTTTTTTTTTTTTTTAAAAAAAGCTTGACGTAAGAAATGTCAATTGATAGTTTGATGTAACGAGTCGAAGAAAAAGAAAAAAAAATGAGATATGCAATACTAGTATGCGTGTGTCGAAAAAAATATGTAGCGATTTGTGCATATTTGGATTGAACGATTAAAAGGGGATATTGAAATGATTCTAAAAATTTTTCCTTTGAAAACTTGCTCTTAATCGAACGATTTGTCTGGCGAATTTAATTAATCGACCAATTCAAGAACCATGTTGTTGCGTTTGCATTGGGAAAGCACAATAGAGTGGTGTGCACGTCGATAGAAGGTCAGTGAACGCGTAATTTCATCAGCCAGCCCGCTGTTGTGTTACAACAAGGCAATTAATATATTCATCGAGTCGATTTGATGAATTAGCAAAGCAACGAGATCGCTGCGAAGCTTTGGATTTGGACGATTCGTCGGACATGTCGGTCATCGATTTTCGACCGCGATGCGACGTCGCGTAGCAATATCCCCCCTCCCCCCTCCCTTAACCACCCCCCCCCCCGCTCTTTCCGCCATTCTAATCACTTGTGTTTCGACAATCTTTTATTATCACTTTTGTTATTGCATCTGTTTTGTTTTTTTTCAAGAGCTCTTTCTCGTAGCATTTTCTTCTCTTTAATTATGCATGTGCTTCGAGAAAAATAACATTAAATTAATTAACATTATTATTCGAAACACACGTTATTTAATTAAATAATTATTTATTTATTTATAAACAGGAAAAGGGGTTTCTTTAGGGATCTTATACAAATATGATTGCATTTATTAATATCAGCAAAAGATAATTGGAGTCCCTCACACCACAGTCTCTTATGAATTTTTATCTGGCAATTATCTTTTAATTTTTAATTACATTTATCATCGTGATAAAATAAATCAGAGATTCCTCCCTTTCTTCGACGACTGGCATTTGGTGAGTATCAGGTATTCGAATGGATTTATGCGAATGCAATTCGGCGTGTGCGCTTTGCTATGATACAGTGCAACGTGGTATTGGTGCGTTGCCGTTGCAATGTGGTCGGCATGGTTGGTAGAGAGCGACCGTGGGTATGGAAACTGGGGAAGGGAAACGAAGGGAGGAACAGGGAGATAGAGGCCAACGGGGGTGTCGAAGAGAACCTATAGAGCAGGGTAAGAGGGGTTTCGAGCCACTGTATGGGGTAACTGGAAACGAGAAAGAGAGAGAAAGAGGGGGTGAGAGAGAGAGAGAGTCAGTGTTATTGGTTTTTGTTGCGCATGCCTACTGCCGGCGCCAATCTGGCGAATTATTAGCCAAGTTTAACCGGCCGGAGGTGAGATAGATTATGACAGGAGCTGGCAATTTAATACCTTCCTCTCACTGCGCAAACCTCGAATCTCGAGGATCTCGGGGAAAAAAAATCATTCGATAAGTTTGCGATGTGATGGGAATCGACGAAAATTTCAAGACCGCGCTCTTCTACTGTTTCCTCCCTCCCCCCCTCCAGAAATCTTTTTTTCGCCCTACACAAGTTTCGAGACTTTTATAGGGTTTTAATAAATTTCGTAATATTTTTCCACCGCACACAACTCTTTAAAAAATACTTAAATAATTATTAGTTTATCCGAATCTGTGCAGGGCTTATTTAATATACATATAAATACGCAAATGTGTGATATTCTATTTACATTTTAAGCACCGCAGTTACTTGCATCTTATCAGTATTCCCAGTAAGCTTGCTCAGCTTAATTTACACATCATTATGAGTGCTAATGCAGAGTCAGGAAAGTTTATCTCGAAATGCGAATATTTTGTGTAATTCGATTTTATAAAGAGGACGACCGGAGAATAATAAAAGACAAACGCGGTAAATGTAATCTTTCCTCTCCCCTCTCTTCTCCTCCGAAAGAAATTAGAATTTTAATTTTCGATATGTTTCGAATTCTTGCAAAATTAAAGATTTATTTATACTATGTCTCGAGATGATGTCAATGACAATAATGATACCGAAGGAAGCATCGACTCTTCCAGCAACGTTAATCTTTAAATTGCAGCAGGTAGCATTTCTGAACGATGATGCGCAGCAAGGGATAGCTTGACGGTTTATATGCGTGTGTGTGTGTGTATAGGTGTGTATGTTAGCTGATGCGCTGCGCTTTTGTGTGCGCATATATGTATACACATATTACAAGTAGCTTTTATCAGTGTGCATTTGATACCTGCAGCAATTCCTTAAAGCGCATTCACAGGCATCTTGAGCACATTTTGCTTGCTTACGATCAAAGAGATAAGTTTCTCGTGGAATTGTTGAAACTTGCTTAAACAGTATATTCGCTTCCTGTTTACCTTACATCCAACAATAATCCGCTTAATCGTTTACATTTCATACGCAATACATTTTCACAAACTAAAATGCAAATGGAATAATCTAATTAGATAATCGTCTAAAAATAGACTGTCGAATTTGTTATTAGATTATTTTTCAATCTAACACTACTATAGATTATATTATTCTTTTTTAATAAAATTATTATATATATATATATTAATATATATATTATAATTAATTATATATATTATTCTATATAATAGTTATATACATATATTATATTATATTTATAATTTATATATAATTATTATATATTATTTTACATATAATCTTAATATTATAATTTTAGAAATATATGTATATTATATATATTAATATATTATAATTAGCTCATTTTATCTTTTTATTTTTATTCTTGTAATATTATTATATTTTATATATCTTTAGAGAAAGCGAAGAAAAAGAACGAAAGACAATATTTCCTGATTAATTTAGAAAAGCAATTTTGTAATCACGTATTTACTTATATATCACACCCGAGCGTGTCTATTCATGCGCGATTTCAATCAAGTTTCTCGTAGCTTCGTTGCTAAACATCGTTCTTAATTATTAGTAACGTGCGAGTTTAATTCTCAGGTATGATTAAATGCACGTAGTCGTGTATTTTGACGCTCGCAATCAGTAATTTTCGCAAGATGGACTAAAGTTTATGCCGTGTACATTTTCCGGGGGGTGGAAGGGGCAGGAAGTGTCGAAGGGACCCGGCGTTTCCTCGAAACGTAACGTAACTCCATCGAAGTTTGCGCGTAACATTACGCTAATAGCTTTATTACGTTGCCGCACAAGTCGCGAGCGACTTGCGCTCTCAAATCGTTTCCATCATTTTCAAGATTGTCTGAAATGCCAACAAGATATGGTAATCGCGAATATATCAGCGTTATTATACGCCAATTATTCGATCGATCGGCACGAGCCGCGATTTTATGAATTCGCGTAATCCTCTTTATTAGCGATGGGATTAAATATCTTACAAGTAAGTTCCAATTTGTTTCTAACTCTCTACGATTACTTAAAAACAAACTTATGAGTACTTTTATGAGTACTTGGAAATTTTATGTTGTTTCGAGAATATTTATAATATTATCATATTATAGATTCAAAATATTTGTATAAAATTAAAACTTTTAATATATTACTTTTATTATAATTAGAAAGTTTTACAAACAATAAAAAGTAACACAAAATATTCAAGATATAATATTTAGTTTTTTTAGATAATAGAATATTAATATTATATAATTTTTAATATTTAATATATATATAATATTTAAAAGATTCGATTCTTTACGATAGAAAGTACTAACACTATTTTGAACCTTGCAAGTACTCGATCTAAAATTCGAATATAATTGTTTTAGATTCGATTATTTCGCAAGTAGAATATATAGAAAAGGATATAAAAGAAATAAAAATTATATATAAAAAAATATAATTTTTTATAAATATTATTCGAATCTTAGAAAATAAAACTTGATTATTGGATTCCACATTGGGTTTTTAAGTACATATTGAACTCTCTAATCCTCTTATTTTTGTGATATCTCTCATTATTAAATCTAATTTCTAGGTGATAATTAGAAATTGCATTTATGTAACGATTATAGTTTTTATTTATTATTTCTTAATGGAGGCACTGCTATTTATAATGGAAAGCTTGCAATTTCTCCGTATACTTTTTCTATTTATCTGGATTGTCAGGAGAGGGAAATTACGATTCCCTCGCGTTTTATCTCACTCTATCTATTTTCCGACGATAAGTCAGATTTAGTCGCACGATTTATATATATTTGTTAATATTTCACAAATTCACTCTTTCTTTTTTTCTTCAATTTAATATTTTTTTTTACTTAAAAAAATTTATTATCACCTTGAACCGTTTTGCTTTATGTCGCGTACAAAAATTAAATCTAACGTTGCGAAAAAAAAATGTACGCGGGATACAGTCGAATCTCCGGTTAATGAAAATGCCATTCCCACAAATACTCGCAGCTCAATGCAATATCGCACACGGGCGTGGTAATAATTATTATACTAATATCATTAGCGCGGTGCTTGTTTAAAATTCGAATTTACGGCTTCCCGTGCAACTCCCCGGCGATCGATGCAGCATTAAATTATCCCAGAGTCGGGGGCTAAAATTCCGCACCGAACGAGTCTCGCGGAGTGCTTCACGCTCCATAATAAAGTCCGGCGTTGCTACAAAACATTAAGCTTGCCGCGTTGTTCGGCCAAATTGTTGCGCCCGCCTTTTCTCTCATATAATTTTGCAACAAGCCAGACTGAGGGGAAAAAAATCCTCTTTGTCCTTGACGCGTTATTTCTACTGCCGAATCGATGTTGCGGGCTTCATCATCGATCATATGTATAATCGAAATTTGATCAAACAAGAGGAGAGAAAAGAATGACGGCGGCGGAAAAAAAAAAGACGAACTTTATATACTTTATATATATTTTACTTGTATATGGCTTACACATTCCTTCTTGGATAAAATTGGTAATTTTGATACATAATCGCGCATGCGCGTGTTTGTGCTTGTAACAAGTTTTAACCAACTCCCGAACGACTGTATGGATTCTCCTACTATAGGAATGTGGCAGGGATTTCTTCCCTCATACTCCCGTCTCGCTCTTTCTGTCGAGTTTCTCATCTTTCTTAGCCGAGTTTCTCATCGTCTTTTCTTTATCCTAAGATTGAAAGAAAAGGACAGCTGAGCTTGCTCTATAATTGTTCTTTTCTTTCTTACTCGCTCTTTCTGCTTCGCCAAAGCTGAGCATTTTGTCTTTTCGCATTCGAGGGGAAAACAGAGAAAGTCCATGAATTCTTGTACGAATATATGCGTGATTATATATATATATATATCTATATCTGTATGTATAAGAGGACAATAGAAGCCTATTGAATGGGAAATTCTTAAATTAAATCGTTAATTTTTGCTTTTTGTCATGTATTATAGAAATCATAATTTTTCGTCATTTTAACAAGAGAGAAAGAGAAAGAGAGAAATGAGGACAAAGATAAAAGATACCACTTACTAAGAAACTTTATCATGATTTTTTAATTGAAAAAGAAAGTTACAACCTCACACAATTAAAAAAAAAAAACTTTTAAAGCGACAGTAATTGAAAAAGCATTAGGTTACAAACTTTGTCTTTCTTTCTTTTTTTTTTTTTTAAAGACACTTAATCATGAAAAAATATTTAGAAATATAAATAATTTATAAATCTCTAATTATAATATGAATAATAATTGTGTACTGTTTGATGTTTAATAATGTATAATAATTTTCTACTTTTTGACGAGAAATATTATACATATATTTTTTAATTAAAATTATGTCAAATATAAAATACAAATTATTTGAAGAATATTATAAATTATGTAATCATAATTCTGTAAAACTGTTTGTGTCGTACATGCTGTGAATTGTTATTCGCGCACAAAATTATGTACGTATATTTGTGCTCTAATTGTGACAAACGCGCATAAATGTCCAAAATTGCACTTTTTATCGTTTAAAACCGCGCAACGTAAAATATATTCGCCAATTCGCGTAATCCTCAACTGGCAGATCGACCGCCGGCAACATTTTTGCGGTTGCAATTTTTCTCGCACGGAGATTTTATTTAAAGCTCCGAGGCGCAAGAGTGCCTCGGTTATTTTCGTTCTCCCGGTATTTTTAAAGCCGATCTCTCTCTCTCTCTCTCTCTCTCCTTCACGGCAAAATGATTACTTGTAGCGGCGATGTGTGGGCGGAGTGATAACAAATTCCAAAAGTCTATACCAACACCGGTGTCGCCTGTTTACCTTGCGCATTATCGGTGGAGAATTACACGCTCACTGTTACATTTTAATACATACTTACATACATATACATACAACACACACACACACAACACACACACACAAAATCATTTATGAAGATTATTCCCGTCGAAGAAACGCAACTTGTTTTTCGTTCGTCTTTTTTTTTCTCTTAAAAGTCTCACATCCATTATTTCGAAATAATAACATTTAATCGCGTATGGGAAAACTATTGCGCTAAAATACCATACAATTTCGTATAGTTTTTCGCGAATACATTTCATGCATGAAATATTTCAATGAAACGAGCAATTAAAGCGCGCACTATCTCTGACTATTTTTTTCTCTCAAATTAATTTTCTATCTTACAATAAATTGTTTTTTGCTTATTTTTATTTTTTAAATCTTGTTTGAAATGTTTGCGGAATATATATTGTATATATAGAGCCGTCAAATATTATATCTCTCGTAAAATGATGAAATGGGGGGAGCTGTATTATTTTATATTGAAATGTCTGGTATGGGTGTGGCCTCATTTTCTCGTATCGAACCATTCCAACGAGCTCAAACATATAAACGTGTTGTTTTTGAGCTTTGCTTTCGATAATCGGCTGTCGACCGAAAAGCACATTGCGCATCAGTTTACTATTTATTTATTTTATATCCGTGTTTGATGAAAACGAAATATTGTAAACGTAAACCAATTATTTAATGGGCGTTATAAAATTAAAAATTTCGAACGATAATTGATTTTGCTATGCCGATTTTGCCAATTGTGTATTGTTTAACAAACTATGAAAATTGGGATTTTTTTATGCATCTGTTCCAATTGAAATAAAAATATGTATTTAATATACCTTCGTAAATATAATAAATATCCTTTAACAAAATACGTCACAGCATTTTCATTTGTATATGATATATGTACATCGTGTGTAATATATGTATATAAATATATATCGTGCAATAAATTAGTTATACCCAGATATATTTACGTTGTATATTTTATATAATTAATATTTTTAAAATAACACAAATATACACACGCGTGTACGATTTTTATCTTTTTAATTTTACTTTATTGAAAGATTATATTTATATATTTTTTTAAACATTTTTATTGTTGAATGAAACAATAAATTCAAAAATGTATATTGAAATTTGTATTTGAAATATAAAAGCATGTTTGTGAAATAACTTTTTAATAATCATACTAACACATATGTAAATCAAATTAAGATGAATTACGCGAATCGCGGGACGAAAGGGAGAAAGAATTCTTTTTGATCGATATAGTAAATATGTACAAAGATACAAGAGTTACCGTAATTAATGCTGTCGTAATTAACAATGCGGGACATGCCCTATCGCTCTATGAGCGAAGATAAAATCACAGTTTTACGCCTATGCGGCTCGCCCTGTCGTCCATTAAAAGTCGTCGGCCCTTGTCTCCCTCCGTGAAGAGCACAAAAACCAGAAAACGTAAAAGGCATGGCACTCGTTCGAAACCAGTTCACGCTCCGGGGGGAAGCTGCACATGGAGCGCGGAGCAAAATAGATTGTTAATGAATAAGGCACGGGATAGGGGGGAGGGGGAGGAGAAGAGTTCGACAATAAGATTAACACGCGAGGAAATAATCACGTTCCTCATTAACGATGCGCGTATGGAGACGAGGTTAATAAATTATCAGTCTCCTCTTCTAAACTGATGAAACTCTGATATCGCAGGTCCTTTTAATCTCTAACAATAAGACGAGAGATATCGTCAGACACTATTGTATATCATACAAAAAAATAATAATTTATATATAATAATTAATAATTGTTTATTTATAATTTATATAATTATGCACAGAAAATTTGCTCTTAGAATTTACCCTGAAAATTATGGTAATCGTGGGATAATATGGTATGGAAAGAATTTTATGAGAATTTCTCTGATTATATATATATTATATCATAATGAAAATAATAATATGTATCGCAATAAAATTTAAAATATGTTTGATTAATTTTACTATGCAGTTTAGTAAAATTAATCAAACATATTTTAAATTTTATTGCGATAGATATTATTATTTTTATTGTGATAAATATTAATCAAAGAAATTCTCATAAAATTCTTTCCATACCATATTGTCCCACGATTACCATAATTTTCAGGGCAAATTTTAAGAGAAAGTTTTCTCAGTGTATAATTATTTATTTTATAATATATATATATATAATTATAGTTCTTTCTTAGTAAAATATATAATAATGCGGCAAAGGTGTATTTGCTTTGTTGAGAAACGTTATGTTGAGTTAAAAAGTAAAAATATATAAGATTATAATTTATAATAGGACTCTCAATTATTAAAACAAAACAAGCGAAATAAAAAAAGAGCTAAAATAAATGTACGAGTAATAAGGTTCATGAAAAATGCAGAACATTATATTTCAAAAACGAGTACTCAGATCTTTTCTTTTATCTCAATTTATATATATAGATAATTGATATTTTATTGCTGTGCCATTTTATTTACGGTGAAAATTCAATATTGTATTGCACTTATTGAAATTACGCGGTTCAATCTTCTGATAAGTTTTTATAATAAAGCATTCTCCGGTTATATCGCTTGTTTTCTTCGCTTTCGATCTCTGGGGGATCGATATACATATATGTATCTGTATATGTATATATATGTATGTATACATATATGTGCGGCGAGTATTCAACGAATTGGAATATTGTGCCATGGTAAGCTTTTCTGTATGCTTTATACTCGCGCATTTGCGAGCAAATAATTTCAAGATGTGATATGAATTGTATTAAATTCAACATACGTAAATTATCATAATTATTATTTAACGCTGCACATATTTTGAAATATAGTCCTTATAAAATAACAAACTGTTATTTAAGAAATAATATCTCAATTTTATTATAAATCTTTGACGACTTTTAATAAATTAATTAAAACAATTTTATAATAACATCGTACATATATATAAAAGTGGATTAATCTTTGCTTTATGATGTCGTTATTTTATAAAGTCGTAATAGGGCAAACTTTAGAGAGTTTAATTTGACTTTTATATAATAAAAGAAATATAATAAAAAGTAGTGCGCGAGAAATATTGTGATTTACATCAGGTAATAATATGTGTGACGTACTTATTATCTCGGTCGACACGTTGAACGGGAAACGTTCACGTCGGCGTGTGTCACATAATAATCGCTTTTAAATTTATCGAATTTCTATTTCCGCGCGTTCATCTACGCCAATGTGCCCTCCCGGAGTTCGGCGCGCGCGCGCGGGCGGAAGACGCGTTTGCACTCCTCCCCGAGGCTCCATTGACCTCCGGAATCGTTCATCCTTACACGCGACACGCCACTGATTTCTACCTTTGACAGGTAAATGAGGAGGGACTGATGAGATCAGTCTTGAAAATTTTTAGCGGGCAAATTTAATTATCTTACGACGCGCAATTAGCGCGATATAATTTCGTGACCGGACGTTGCTTCTCGTCTGCAGTTTTTATCTGCAAGAACGATGATTATTTTCGAAAATTTATGATCCTATATAACATTTTGGTAACTGCTGAGCAAACGTTGTCATTATATAGACCTATATCGTTTTTATTATTATTTCCAACGATCTTATTTACTAGCAATGGGATTAAGTATTTTATAAGTAGATTCCAATTTGTTTGCATGGTTTCGAACTTTCTATAATTATTTCAAAGAAAAAAAAAACAGTACTTTCAAGTAGACTCAAACCTGAACGAGATAGATTTAAACTCTCTATGATTACTTAGGAAAAAATAATAAGTAGACTCGAACATGGACGAGATACATAGATTCGAACTTCCTGTAATTACTTAAAAAATTACTTAAAAAAATAGTTGTAAAAGAGTTGTAAAATACTTGTAAAAGATTAATTCGCAAGTATAATATATGCAATATATTTTTTGTGAGTGCTATTCGAATCCTAGAAAATAAAACTTAATTATTGGATTCGACTCGATTTTTAAGTACATATTGAATTTAATTCCATCTCTCTCTACTTTTTACGTTCCGTGACAATGACTGACAAGTTCGTAGCATGCGGTTAATTGCAACGGAGTGGGTAATTTCGATTTCGCTACGGTTCGAAAGTACATGAAAATGTATATGAAAGTTTAATTTAATATAAATGCTAATGATATAGTGTCTCCGCTTCGCGTGTCCAATGTGTCGCATTCTGCTGCACGTTCGCTTATGGCGAATGAATAGCACAAGAATCTCCAGAATTTACGATGTCGATAATTTTCTCGGGTCTATCAATTCGTTCGCGAATAGATTTTCGTTAAGCGGGAAATTATGCGGCCACGATGAACAGATGGATCCAGCGTCGTGTCCGATCGTGATTGATAATCTTTCTCTCTTTCTGCGTCTTTCTCTGTCTCCAAAAAAAAAAAAAATATATATATATAAATTTAATCCCGCGACACGTTGTAACGCAATCCTGAACGAGAAATCGTCTCATAAAATATGACTTCCCTACGAATGCTCGCTACTTACACCGTGTTAGGGTCCTATGTATATATAGAATGTAAGCATGTGTAAACACGTATAACTATATTCCTATATATTCCTATCTGAGTATCTGGATGGGAGAGAACGACGCGTTTCCATGGTAACTTACCCCTCCTATCAAATTTCTCCCTCCCTTTCCATGTTTCTCTCTTTCTCTCCTCTACCCCTCTTGTTCTCTTGTTCTCTTTTTCTCTCTTTACCCTCATCTACTAGTCTCATCTTTCTCGCACCGCTTACTCCAAGTCACATGCTCTCTTTTTATTTCTTTTTTTTTCCTCGATTCACCCTCCCCGGCTCTTGCCACCACGGAAGAAAACTATTCATTGTCAATACTCGAGGCCCGACATCCACCGACCGTGAAACCAACTTTCTCTTTCTCTTTTTCTCTCTCTTTTCACGACGACGGATTCTCATGAAGGTATCATTCTCCTCTCCTTCTTCTTCTTTCAGCTGCCTTCTTTCTCTCTTTTTTTCTAATGACCCTACCAAAGGTCAATGATCTTTTATCACACTTGAGAGAGAGAATTATGAAGAGGCGGGGAGAATGACAGGGGTCAAATACGGAGATTCCGTCGAGATCACGCGCGGAGATAAACTCGCTCTCCTGAATTGATTTATCTCCAAGTAATTACGAGAACGCGATTACGGTTACATAATTGTAAACGATCTGGCGTACGCACAGATTCATCCGCTGTGATTTTCTGCCTCGTCGACCATTCATAAATCACCACCAAAAAATTTTGTTCAATATTCGTTCCTCCCCCAAAAAAATACAAACAGAAAAATAGAAGAAAAGAAAAATCTAAGAAAAGACCCAAGAAAGGTAGAATGAAAGGATGATACAGTTTCAAATTTTGCATATCCATGTGATTCACGTTAATTGATATTCAAGAGGAGTTTAGCTTGATTGTAGTGTGTTTCGAAAACAGGCCGGGATCTATTCTCCCCTTACGGTCCTTAAACCTGACCCTCGACATCTCTCTCAGGAGTTAGTAGAGTCTAGCAATTTCCCTCCTCTCTTTCGCTGGTCGATGCGGAAATCGATCTTTCTCGTTTCGTGACATCGATGGCTGACTTGTTAGAAATTGGCTCGCATCGCAAATCGCGCCGAGAAAGCAGAGCAATAATTGTACGCGTTCGTTTGAATCGCGTCCAGGAGGTACATATTTCGATAGTCGCCTTTATTAAAACCGCGGAAGACGGTGAGGAGGCAAGGAGTGAATCTTTCGCGCGTTATTGGCCGCGTTTCTGTCGTCACGGCTCGACATTTGTCTCGTGATGACAGAAATGCCCGAGTCGCTCTGCTTTCAAATCGTAAATATGCGGATAATTATATTATTCGGACATTCGAATAAATTTAAATATACGAATATATACTAGCTTCCCTGTTCATGATATTTGAGTTTCTAAAGAGTATTTTAGAATTAGTGCATTTGTGTTGGTTCAAATATTTAAATCTTGAATGAAAAATTGAAATAAAAAATTTAAATCCTAATTAATGAATAGCGCGATAAAGAAGATTTATAAAAAAATCGAGCGCTTCGAATAATTTTAAATATGTATATATGTTAAACTAAATGTCGAATAAATTTGAATATATATTAACTTTTTTATTCACGATTCGATATTTCGCATTTTTTAGTTCCTATTATAAGTGTTATTATATATAAAAGATATTTTAGAATTAGTACATTGTGTTGGTTCAAATATTTAAATCTTGAATTAAAATCGAAATAAAAAAGTATTTATATAACGTGGTAAAGAAGATTTATAAATTGATGCTTCGAATAATTTTAAAATATTCGAGAATGTTACTCCAATTTTTTAAATAGTTTTAAATATTGATTCAGATTTGAAAGTATTTTTTTTCCGAAGTAATCATACAAAGTACGAAATCATGCAAATAAATTAGAATCTACTTATAAGATAGTAAATCGCATCGCTATAAATATGCTCTACTAACAAAATTAAACTGCATTACGCTGAAGGCTGTGCAATATTTACGAAATGTACACGTACGTTCAAGTTTTGAAACATACGGGTCTATTTAAGCTTCCGTAAGCGAATCAACCGCGGGGGGATAAATTCGCGTGTCACGGTTATGATCTCACGCATTTATGCGGATAAACCGCCGAGTGTGATTCAATCTCGAGATTGAAACAGTACAATGACGAATCATATATCATAGCGATGATGATTCCACGCGATATGATTTTCGAAACTTACTAGTTTGTTGAGAAAATATAATTTATCTAATTCGTCATGTCATAATCATTTTCTCGGGAGAGTCATTTTCTTGGAATGTCGTTTGTCCTTATCTTAAAGTACAAATGTATTTATAAAATACTCGCGACAAATGTTGTTTGAATAAAATACCACGTACAAATGTTGTTTGAATAAAATACTTTCGTAAGAACTCTGGAATGTGTGAGTACCAAAATTTTCAACGACGACGCGTGAGACAAAAGGCGTGTTATTCGCGCAATTTAGCTTCAGAGACAACGATCAATAGTAATCTCGCGCGCGAAGAGAGCGGGAGATGTACGTAACGTTTTCTTTTGGGTGTCAAAACCACGCGCGTTTTCCCGCTGGAATACGGTAAATAACTTTCATTGTCCGTTGATTAGTTCGTCGCTTGTGTAATCGCGCTCGAGCGAAGCGATAGAAATTTTTTTCCGACGCGACACGACGACGGCGATGTGTCCACGTCGCGTGAATATACGCGACGATGAGAGCATCTTTTTTCGGAAATTGTTTTTCAGCCAACCGTATAAATTTTCGGTGTAATAGTATCTACACACACATCTCGGAAAATAGAAACAAATAATTTTGCGAAGAGCTTTCTGTGAAAAGAGATATATATGTTCTACTCATAACTATACTTTTTATCTTAAATGTAATTTTATTAATCAATAAACTTTTTAATCGTAATTTAATTTAATTAGTTTATTAAAATTTTAATAAGTATATTTTTAATTATTTATCTTCTCATTATATAAATGAATTAGTTTTATTAAAGTAAAATTTTTGTATTTAATTTTTTTTTCCCTTATTAATATATTAAAAATCCAAATACACTTTCCATTATATTCACTTTGTCACGATCTTTTTTTTTTTAAATTAAAATGAATAAGAATGACGCGCAATTTATACATAATCTAATTAAAATTCGACTTATAAATTTGTATAATTTTACATTAAAAAATCAATTTGAACAAAATTAAAATTAGAATTGCATTGCTATTAAATTTATTTTATTGTATAACTCATTTATACAACTTGATAACACTTTGATTTGAAAGTATTAATTATTTCTTTATCTAATTTATTATTAACTTTTTAATATAATATTTCAACAACAATATATAAAATTTTATATCAAGTATTTTTCCATTCGTGGACATTAATCAACACCTTTTGAGAAATTTTTATTCCTCGTCGCGAAGAGAGATAAACGAAACTTTTAACGTCGAGTTTATTATCGTTGGCGGCCTTTTAAAATATTTAGATTATCATCGATATATATTGTTTCTGATATGAGAGAGCGAAAAAAAAACAGCACGAATAGAATGTACTCGTTTAAATGACACAATGAAATGATGGCGCCACGTCGACGATATCGATCTTGTTTGTGTTATTAAATTTCGCATACATGGAATTTGATATTTCTCGATAATACGCACTAGATAAAATATATCTTACCAACTATTAATATCTAATCGATATTTTTTAAAGGCAGGACATTGATCACGCTAAATTTTATATTAGCAGCAACTTTCTTGTTACGCGATGGCGAATATTATAATAAAATATTTTTTTACATTTTAGCAAAAAGTTTCGAAGTGTGTATACTATACATTATTAAAAATATATAAATACTATGAAATTTAACCGCCCGTTACGTGCCGGAAATATATAACTTGCGCGCATGAGGCAGAATAAATGCACTAAAGAGCTAAAGAGATAACAGTTATGATAACGAAAATATGGAAAATGTAGAGGACCACGTGGCTTATTATGGAGTGCTTCGTTGAAAATACGAGCACATATTTCTCTATGTATTATATTTTATATGTTATTTATGATTTTTATATCCATTTGCAACGGATTTAATTAAGTAGTCGCGAAATATTTTCATATTAATGCACCCGCCACGGAAATATGGGAATAATAAAAAAATAAAATAACAAGAAACTTTTTTATTAATAGTGATTAAGATTTTATGGAATTTTATTCTTGTTTGTAATCGTGAATAATGTAATCGAACATTCACGAGATTTATTATTATTCGAGAAATAATACGTTTTTGAACAAAAAGGCAATTATAAATGTTTAAATTGATTATTTCAAAAAGTGGTTTTTACTTATTACTATATATAATTTTGAGAATATATAATGCTAAAATCCATATATACGCGATTATTTATATTCACGTTGTTAAAATTCTAATGCATTTATCTCAAAACTGGTTTCAAAACGTCGCTTCTAATAAAATTAATCGACTGTGCAAATATATAGGAATAATAAAAAATGAAATATAAAATAAAATAAATATAAAATATAACAAGAAATTTTTTATTAATAGTGATTTAGCTTTATGGAATTCCGTTTGTAATCATGAATAATATAACCGAACTTTCGCGAGATTTTATTCGAGAAACGACGTTTGAGCAAAAAAAAGCAATTAAATGTTTAAATTGACTTTATTTCAAAAAGTGGTTTTTATCCACTATATATATATATATATATATATATATATATATATATAATTTTGAGATTAAATGCTAAAATCGATACGCGATTATTTATATTCGCGTCATTAAAATTCTAATGCGTTTACCTCAGAACAGGTTCACGTCACTTCTAATAAAATTAATCGACTGCGCGCGATCATAAAATTATTATTACATCTTATAATTATTGTTATTACGGGTACACGGTAAATAACGGAAATAATGATTTCGTATATAGAATGATCGCGGTGAACGGATAACGCGTTACGACGGCAAACATAGCGGCGATTAGCGAGACGTTATACGCCAATGGTGATACACAGGCGAGGCTGCTGCAGTCTGTTTAAAGTCATTGGCGTCAGCGCGTTTCGGCGCGAATGTCGCTCTGCATTCTCGTGGTGCACACACCTTACAAATTTACAAATCGACAAACGACAATCCCCGCTGGCAATCTGCCCACGCCATCGTCATCTTCCGCGTTAATGTTTCCATCGCGCAAATTCTCTCATTCGCGTTTATTATAGTCTCCTCTTAATCGTTTGATTTTATAATCGATCGCGAGAAAGGATAAATAGCGGCAAATAATTAATTTCGAATTTTTCCAATTAATATTTACCGCCGGCAAAGAGTCTATGTGCCTGCATGTCATAAAACGATTTATTAACGATTCCTCGAATCGTGGCGAAATATTTCGCTTAATAAATCTTTGCCATAAACCTGATGCCTGCGCATATTGCCATTTCGTAGATGTAGTGGTAATACAAGCGCTCACACAACAAAGGAAATATCTCGCATATCTATTGCACATATGCGCGAGTGTGTGATTCATGTTCGCTGGTTGTGCATATTTTCGATATTTTATAAATTCTATTTAGCGGGAAAGCTTGTTTTTACATCGATGGAAGATTAACAAAACTGAAATTTCATATAAACGCGATGCGAAATAATATATTTTTACAAACGTATATTTTAATGACATCTATTTATATATAATGACGTAATCGATGTGTTTGATAATCGAAAAATACAATTTCCGTCGCGCTGTGTCCGATAATATTGTGACATAAAATTTTGCGAAAAATTTCACAAAGAAGTTGAATCTTTTTAATATTTCACTTAAATAAATTTGTCATATGACGGGCAAACTAAATGCGGTACAAATAATGATGATTCGCGAATGCGCATTTGCATTCTCTCTCTCTCTCTCTCTCTCTCTCTCTCTCTCTCTCTCTCTCTCTCTCCGGTATATTTTCGCGGTATGTCAAACTTTCAAAAGATCGGCTTTTGTCGTACGAATTAAACGTAATCTGTGCGCCCGGCTCCTCATCTCTCTCCTCCGAGTTCTCTGATTTTACATGCGAGTCGTCGAAAAAAATAGAGAAAGGCTCCGCTCTCGCAGCCACTAATGCAGACGCCTATGTACCGTCCTTGGTACTTGGGATGCCGATCAACTATTGTCCGCGTGTAAACCACTTGATGCACCCGTCGACGGACAAAATATCACCCGATACATAGTCGGCGAGGGTTTCACAATAATAGGAAAAAAAGGCAACCCTCGCGCTATTCAGACCCAAAGCGGTTATTTCTCACTATAATTTAATAACGATCTGTATTTTGATAACGATATTATTTTACACCGTTCGAAAGGGCTGATCGCTTTCGAAATTTTTAATAAATAGTATACGTTGATAAATATATCGCAGTCAGAGCTGTGGAAATAGTCAAATCCAATAAAAGACGAGATTGTCTCTCTTTTTATCACGCATAATTCCGTCTCGCACGAGAAAATTCAATCGACTGACTGAAAATTTTATAGCTTTTTTATTTACGAATTAATTAATCCAAAAATACAAAACATTTTGACAAACGCGGCTATTTTTTTATCGGCATTACTCTATATTCCTGTAGAGCGAAATATTCAGTCGTATGAATAAAAGTGGAGCAAATGCTTCTAGCAGAAGGTAAAAGTAAAAGCAGTTGTTTTGAAGTAAAAGCTTGAAGCGAGAGCGTATCCTACATTTTGCATGAATAATCTCTTTTGCTACGAAACGTTGCCTTACAAATGTAATTCTAGTGTATCAACGTTAATTTTAAATTTAACAAACATTATTGTAAAATATCCAGTTTATATTTTTTTTTATTGTAGATATTATTTTTACAATATTTTATCTCTGTATATACATATATGTATAATATATCAATATTGTATATATTAAAGTAATATATACTATATATGTATATTAAAATATTAAAAATAGTATATATTATATAATATATTAAAATTAATATGTACAATAACTTTGAAAAAAAATAAGGCTCTTATTTCAGCATTTATTTATACTTGAAATAAAAAAAATCGCTCTTATAAGAATTTACATATACATATACACATGTAAATTCTCATTTATACGAGCGATTTTTTTTTTATTTTAGATGCATCAAATAAAAATGAAAGATTCTTACATTTATTTTTCAAAGCGCTCAACAAATATTCGTTCTATTTTATTCGTACGACCGATTGCCGCGTGTAAGAAACGATCTCATTAAATTCGTTTGACCTCCACATATAATTTCGCTCGTCTAATCAATTCCTTTATTGCTCCGATCGTTGAAGGTTCAAGAACTCTTCTCGACGCGTATCGTCGCTGTAAAAGCGGTTTAGCGCCTCTGTAACGCGCGCATAGTCGTTAATGTAAACGCATACTCAAGCGAGCTCTCTCTCTCTCTCTCTTTCTCGTCGACGAGCATCTTGCATCGTGCGCCACGGCATACAGGTGTTGCGGTGCATCGCCCGACTCGCACGCACGCATGCACTCACGCACGCACGCGCGCGTGCGACAGTGATAAAGCGGACGGTGACGCATTTGTGCATATACGACTATACATGTTGGTAGTTATGCGTTCTCTCTCGCCGCGTAGAATAAAACAAAGAAACCGAGAGCGGACGGTCCTGAGAGTAGGAGTTTGAAGATCTGTAAAAGATGTTTTCTCTGTCTTCGCGAGAGAGGAGAGCCATTATTATTGCGTGTACCCGATGATGCGTGTACGCGCGATTAGGCGTGAACGCGTACAAGAGAAGAGAAAAGAAACCGCTGAGGAGGGGAGAGGGGAGACCGCGACGTGTAATTAAAACAGAGGGAAGGAGGGAGAGAGGAAATAGCGAGCGACGCTTTAATTAATGCGCAGGGTCTTTGTGTACGGCGCGTTTCTGTGTGTTAATTAAAATTAACTGATTAAACAATTCGGTACTCTCTTTCTCCGTTTTTTCTTGGTTCTCCCGCTGCAACGCAATCTTATACCTTAATGTTTATACCGAAACTTACTGTACTTGTACAAGAACTACGTTACTATTTAAGCAAGAAAATAATTAATTAATGATGCACTATTGTGTACAGCTGATGCAATCATTCTTTAATGACTCACAATCTCACAACGTGCGGCTGCTCGATAGGTCATATTAAAAGATAGGGAAAAAGGCAAATAGGGGACCATTGTGTTTAGCATCAATGCACAGGAATGTATATCTACCTGACGTCATGTATTCATACTCCGATGACCGGGTATACACAATCTGAAAAGTATCTTGGCGCATCTTCGCTTATTTCTAGCACGATAATTTCAAACATCACACCGGTTCTTGTTTATGGAAGATTTCTATTTTCCTGTCGTAATATAATATTTCTTATCGAAGTTGAAAGTTTATCAATTTAAGTAAGAAGAGAGTTTATAAATAAAAATATCAAATCGATATATTAATTTTATTAAGGAAACTTATTAAGGGGAACTTTATTAAAGGAATTTTATTAAGGAATAAAATTAATTATTAATTTGCAGTTTTAACAAAAATATAATTTTAACGTTACGTACAACGAATATCTTTCAAAACGGATATACATATATTTATTTTATTCAGTTTAGTATAATATATATATTTTTTTAAATTCAATAGTGCTCCAGAGAAATATCGTATTGTAGTCAAACTTTCACGGAAGAAAGTAGAAAAATTTGTCGTCGCTTCTGTTATATGCGTGGCGCGTAATCTCACAATCGCACACTTTCGTAAATAAATATTATACTATGCCGTTTGAAATATTCATGTATAAATACTCGTATTACTCATACATATTCTTAAGAATGGTTAATTATTTGTTTTTGGCAATTACTGTACACCGCGGAGTGGAGTTTCTCTACACACACACATATATACGCGTACACATATATACATTCGCGATGTAGAAAACGTTAATGAGCAAGAACAAGTTATAAAACTATCAAATTTAATACATCAAAGCGTATTACATGGCGCAAGATGCATCAGACGGAGGTGCATCAGGAATAGCAACAACAGATTTTACCATCGCAAATTCAAGAGGTTGCTTATCTCGGTAAAGCTATCTTGGGATTAGCGAATGATGGCTTATTCACACTCAAAGCCCTAAGAGAATATACCAAATTATTTATACGATCAAAATATTCAACAAAATTGTAATATTTCTGTAATATCTTTTAAGGATTTATAGCGAATATTGTTCAATGGATTTAGATATGTATTGTGTGAGTATATATATTTAAAATTGATAACGCGCTGAAAAACGTCAAACTTTATTATTTACAAGAGAGGAAAAAAGAAAAAAAGATAGAAAAAGAGAGAGTAAAATATGATATTAATAATATAATAAAAAAAAAGAAATAAAAATTTATTATATTTTATTATAATTTAAAAATAATATATATATATATATAAATTATTTTTTTTAATAATTTATTATATTATTAATTTGTATCTCTTATAATATAGATTACTATTATTATTTTCTAATTACAATATAATTAAAAACCTAATAAAATATAATTAAATACAATATAATTTAAAATTACATTTAGAAAAATATTGTATAATAAATTATAGTCATTTTCGCTTTTTTTCTTGTATGATGGATTAAGTTTTTACTGAAATTCCATGTTGCTCGCGCAGCATCTCGGAAGAATCGTTATCCGCGCACATGACGCATACACACATGCAACACATGCGTATGCGTGCACACTCTCCTGAGGAAGAGAAGGGAGAGGCCGAAAGGTGGAGAAGAATGAGAGAATGAAAAGAGAAAGAGAGAGAAATGCGCCGTGGGATTGGAATTTCTCAAGAATATTATTATCATTGGAAATAATGCGCATCCCAATTCGATTCAGTCAAAACGCGGTCGCATATATCTCCTCAAAATGTTCGTCATTCGCGGTTCTGCATACATTCCCGTATGACGCATCGTAATTGATTGCGCAAAAATTGGCGTTACCGCGTTAAACATTCGTTATTCCTCTATAGTACCGAGAAAGAAAAATGGAATCGAAATATGAATCTCCAACGATCTCAATATTCAATGTTTTTTGTCATTCAATTTTTCCAGCGCGTATATACACAGTTGAAAAATTTGTGTTTTCTTGTTAAAAACGGTCCCCGTTAAAATTTGTGTTAAATATTTAACACATTCATGTGTTAATTTAACATATTGCCGTTATGTTAATTGGACTCAAATGTTAAATTATTAACACAACTAAAAAAAAGTGTAAAAATAACACAATGTATATCTATTTTTAATTTTACACCATAAATATGTTCCGTATTATTAGTGACAAGATTTATCTGTTAAAATTTACAGAAAAAAAATGTTAATTTTACTTTATAATATAAGTGGGGGTGATAAAACGTAAAATTAACAATTTTTTTAGTTAATTTTTACATTAAAACTATGTTAATTTTACACAAAATTTATTTTAAGTTTATTTGAAGTTTGCATTTATTTTATGTTAAAATATTAACACAATATTCGTGTCACCATTTAACATATCCGTATTATGTTAAATTAACACAAAAATTTCTGTGGACCGTTTGGGACAGGTGATATTTGTTAAATTTAACACAAATTTTTCAACTGTGTACACACACATTCAGTATAATAGTATATATCTTATCATAATATTTTATTTTTATCATAATATTATTATACATTTTACCATAATATTTTTATCATAATATTATCATACATTTTATTATAATATTATTTTTTAAATGTCTCGTATATGTCTCTACACAGAGAAAATCCGCATTTTTAAAATTATTGTAAAGTGTACTGCTATATTTTTGTATTATTATTCAGGTAACGATTTTTTAAAAATTATTTGAGCATTTGCATAATTTCCGTTTTTTTCTGCCTCAGTCACTTTTGTCATGTCACGGTTGAGATGATTCTGCGAGAATTAAACGCTTATCGCGCGTGCAAGGATACGTCAGCGCGGGAAATAAACTAGCCAATGTGTATGTGTGTGTATGTGTGTGTAAGTCAGGAATAAAAATTATTTTCAGAGATTATTCGCGATCAAAAAGGTAGCGAGAGCGTTACTTATGGATTCAAACGAAAGATAATAAAGTGTATCTTCGACTCGCAATCTGCGATCAATTTAGGCCGCGTTATTAGTTATTACAGCGTTTCTCAGATGCTGTTTTCGTAATTACGAGAGGGAGGGGGATGCAAATAGATGAGAAGGAGGACGTATACCCGACCGACATTTAAGCCGAAAATAGTTCTAATATAGCACACGCGCACTCTCCATCTTTCTCTCCCCCCTCTTCTTTGTCTTTGCTCCCGACAGTTGCATATTTTTTTCATCTTAATTGTGCTATTCGATATGCGAGGGAGAAATTCACGTAACCTGCGCGAGGCTTGAGTAAATCAGAGAAATAAGATTTTATCGCTGCTTGAAAATTAATACAACTTCTCTCTCTCTCTCTCTTTCTCTCTTATTTTGCTTTACCGCATGACCATAATTTTGCGGAACGTACGAGAGAGAGAGAGAGACCACGGTGTGTTACTCGCGCTGCTCTTCGAGTGGTTACACATCAGGATACCGAAAGTTATTTATAATGCACCGTCGCTTTCGTAGCCGCGCGATCCACGTATGATGGAAACAGATAGATAGAAACGATCATATATACCACCCTGTCGAATACAGTGATCGGCAAAAGCGCGCTTGTCTCTCTCTCTTGGCCTTCTTGGCCTTGTTGCACACATTATTATTATTGATGCGCCTTGAACCCTCTCTTTCTCCTCTGTTCCCTATCTGTTCTCTCGTCGTTAATTCGCACTCTCATCGCGATATTTTAACCTGATGCGATTTGACACGCATACCAATCTACATTAAAGTCCCGGATTCCACGATCATCCCTTATTTCTCAAATCTTCGATCAGAGGTGTCACGATGAATCGGAGCCACGAAAAAGAAAGAGGAGAAAAGAGATGCGCATCTCTCGCGTCACGGTTGATGAGACATATGTTAGACATTAGTGAGAAAGTTCAACGAGCCGAGCAGCAATTGTCAATTTCTATTAGGATGGAACGCGCGCAGAGAGAAGTGTTTGATGTGTCTCTATGTAGGTATACCGTGTGTGTGTGTGTGTGTTATAGCTCGGCATGTTGCACCTCGCATTGAGGTTAGAGCGCGGTTAGGTCAAATCGATAATCCGTTTAACCCAAAAAATATCGCGTCCCCAATGGAAATGAATTCGAAAGTGCTAAAAGTTAGTTCATCTAACATCGCGATCGTATACGTAAAAGAGAAAAGGGGAAAATTATGGTAAATTATTCATTAGGTCGTCGTGGCATAAATGATTTTTTGAGAAGACTCGTTTTGTAACACGTTCTCGTAATTAAACACATTTATTATTATGCGAAAAAGATTCAACTTTGTATCCTCGAGATACAAAGATACAAAGAGATTTTTAATCCTTCCGATTTTGAAAATTAGTAAATTATTCCTAGAGTGGTCGCATAAAATCTGTCATCTATTTTTAAAGACGAATTAAAATGTAAAGACATATTTTACGAGCGTATTATTTATTTAAATACATAAAAAAATGAAAAAAATTGCAGATTTGTGCATGATTAATGTCACTTTGGAATTAAAACCATATAAATGTGAGAAAGATTATTATAATATTGATTATTATTTTATTCTTCCTTGGAAGATTGTTTTTTATTACCGAAAAATATGAATTCAACGTGATATATTTAATTTCTTTTTAAATTGTCAGAAAGTCACTGATATATATATATAACAGCTATTTCCGTGCGCCACAACCTGATAAATAGCTCGGGAAAATGGTACTATCGCTCTCTGGAGTGCAGCTATACGTCCATGTTTCCAGTCAAAAGCTCGATCATTGCCAACACTTATGATACCACTATCTGTAAAATGACGACTCCGCACTCGTTTTGAAAGAGTTACAAAATATACACGATGATAGCGAAAAATTAATCGGGATCAATTCGATGGAAATTGAAATGTCAGACAATTACTATCGATTTCCGGGTGATAAATATCGAGGTAGAGAACTCTGTGGGCTAAACAAATTTTCATCTGTGCTTCTATTCGTGCGTTCTCTTCTATGTGTCTCTCTCTCTCTCTTTTTTTTTCCTCTCCATTCGTCGGTTTTACGCATCGAAGTTGAACAAGGTTGAAACCACCCGGTGTCGAGTATCAACGCGACTGATTCGCGAGAAGCAACTTTGCGAGGACCGAGAACTCAGAGAGAAATCTAAACGATTCTCTCTACTGTGTCGTGTTGTCCCACACGACACAGTTTTACATCGTGTACGAAGATCGGCGATGCGTGTGTGTATATAAGCGTCATTTGTAGAAAATTCATTTAAATCCATTTTCGCAAAAAGAGCTCCGAGTTGGAAAATATTCCGGATCTGTGAGCTGAACATTTTTATAATATAGCGAAATGGATTAAATTTTTAACTCGTTCTATTTTTATAATGTCAATATTATATATAATATTACGTTAATTAAAAAAAGAGATATGTTTGAAAAGAGAGAGAGAGAATTGAAAAAATTAATTTAAAAAATTACAATTAGAGTGTTTTGCTGGTGAAAATAAAAGTTGTGGAAAAATTTTAAGTAATATTTTTGTTGCAATGTGTACGTATATGTATATATGTACATGTGTATATATGTATGTTCTTTCTTCGGTTGAAATTAAAGTCCAGTTGAAAACCAGGACAGGGTTAAATGCATCCAAGGTTTGTCCATCATTCACATTGATTGCACGCGAACGTTAAATTCGTTTAGAGTCAGAGTCAGGCATCGTACAAAATCACTCGCGAATCAACTTTACTGAGAGGAAACGGATTTAAAGCAGCAGCGTGCTCGCAATCTCACTGACATATTAATCGGACGTATTAACTTAATTAGGCGCACAGTCAGCTTTTCCGCTTGTATTTGTCGTCACGGAGACCTCTGTGGATCAATAGAGAGTCGCGCGTAGAATACTTCCGCGTTTTCCCAACTTCGTCTCAGAGAGTTTTCCCTTTATAGATTCGAAAAGGGTCTTTGAAAGAGTTTTCATAACTTTGAGCGCGCGATCAGTGCTTGTCGTTCCACTTCAGGAACGTTGGACAATAACAATGTAGGACAGCAATGTAAAACGGATACTGCAATATCGAATATCATTGCAATATAATATAACAAGAGAGTGGAAAAATGAGTTATTCATAATTAAACATGAAATAATATATTAATTTATGTGTAATCAATTATTATAATTTAATTTCTTTAATGAAGATATTTTAATATCCAAGAAAAATATTATTTATTATACTTTGGAATTTTGCACGATGAGATAAGGATTTCATTTAAATTCAGTGATATTATGCTTTATATGCGCACGTTATTTTTAAATGATAAAACTATGTGGGACAACAATGTGAAACTGCAATATCATGTATCATTGCAATATAATATAAGATAGGAAAATGGTAGAAAAATGTGTTGTTAAAAATTAAATATAAAATAATATATATTAATATGTAAATAAATTATTATTTTAATTTCTCTAATGAAAATATTTTAATATACTTTAGAATGTTTGTATACGACGAGATATATATTAGGTAAGATAAGGATTCTATTTAAATTTAGCGATATTATGTTTTATACACGCAGGCTACTTTTAAATGAATAAGTTTTGCGTTGCGGATAAAAACAGGTAGCGATATTAAAAGGCAATGCCATGGTTTTCAAGATTACTTTCAGGGTATAAAAAATACGAAACTGCGGATAAAATTGAGAATTATTTCTGAATAAGGCTTTTGGTAATAAATCTTGACTTTTTAACGAGTTTGTGCCTCGGCGAATACGGTCAGAATCGATATTCTCGGAACATTCTTATCGCGAGGGCGTCACGAGTAATAAAACGATCTCATCTATTTGTACTTTGTGCTATAATTAAATTTCCGCAAATATTTGCGTTTTTATTTATTCGGAGAGTCATTCGATTTTTTTCGCTCATAAATGACTCATGCGTAATCTTTCGCGAATACTTAAATGATATAGAATGCCCGAAGGACGTTATATTCATATACCACGACAAAAGGCGCAAATCACGCTGCAAACAAGCTTGCCCCCGACGTTTCGTAATGAAGTCGAGGAAGGGAAAGAGAGGACAGAGAGAGAGGATAAGACGAGCGGGATTGCTGGTGTAGTACAAAATGTGAGAAAGGGAAGAAGGAGGAGAGGATAAGAGAGGCAGAGAGAGAAGATGAGAAACGAACTAAAGGGGACAAGGTGCAAGCAGGAAGTCGAAATGAATAGCACGAGAATTTTCCTTCGTATTCGAGAAGCATTACGCGAATGTTGCAGGTACATTCGTTTTCCCCCGATTCCGGAGAAGGTTTGCCAAGCAATTAGGCCATGCATTCTTTGCCGATCATTAAATATCTGCAGATCCGCATTGCGAATGGAATTTGTGGACCGCACACGTTTTCACACACAGTCGGGGGATATGAAATCGGACGAGTTTAGAACGGAAAGCGGCTAAAAATGAGATCTACGTTTATTATACTCACAGATCTTGAGAATATTACAAGCGGAATGGTATATAGCAGCACTGCGGCTGGAAAGTTACCTCTAATGGCTTTTGAGTCGCATTATGAATTACAACGCCAGTTACATGTCGATTTCGAAGATTTATTACGCGCGACAAATTTATTATTAGATATTATGTATATATTAGATATTATGTATAATATTAAATATTATATAATATAAAATATAATAATATATTATATATAGTATATTTATTTTTATAAAATATATTTTATATATTTTTATTTATTTAAATATATTTATATAATATATTATATAATATTTAGTTATACTTTTTATTATTTGTAAAAATTTCTAATTATATTAAAATAGTTTTTGCTTTATATAAACACATTTATTCGTATAACAACATAAAGTTTCGAAATACTCATAAAAGATTCAAGCATACTTGATCCAGGTTGGAATATACTTGGAAACACTGTGCTTTTGTTTTTCGAAATTCTTTCTTTAAAAAGGCATGTTAAGTCGATTCTGACAAGTATTGTTGCCTCTTCTCCGCGATGCTGATTGACTGTCTCGATTCGCGTTATATTCGTAGCATCGAGAGGCTGTCATTGCCAGGGTTAGCAGTTTGACAGTTTGTTCAAAATAAAATTAAATAAAATAATATAATATATTTTAAATAATATTTTATAAAACTTTAAACTCGATTAATATTTTTGACAGTTATCAGCTGATATCTATCAAAAAATATTAATCGCGGATAAGACATTATAACAATATATTTACAACATATTACTATTTTAGTTTTTTATCATATTATTATTTTAAAATTTAATTAGCAAATTAACGCTTTATTAATATTTTTTGACAGAAATCAACTGATAACTATCAAAAATATTTATCGAGTTTATATTATTTAAAACATATTATTTTATTTAATTTTATTTTGAACAAACTGTTAAACTACTAACCCTCGCGATGACAGCCTCTCGATGCTACGAATATAACGCACAATGCGAATCGAAACAGTTAATCATCGGAAAAGATGCAACAATACTTGCAAGAATTGACTTAACGTGCCTTTTTTAGAAAGGGATGTTATAATATTTTAAATTCGATTAATATTTTTGACAATTATCAGAGCTGATTTTTATCAAAAAATATTAATCGCAGATAAGATATTATAACATATTATTTAAAACATATGTTACTATTTTAATATTTTCAACATATATCCCCATTACCGTTATAGAAATATTATAAAATAAACAATTTCTCACTCACCGATACTTGCAATAGCGGAATTGTAGTACACAGCACATTGATCTGAAAACAAAATATTCATATTATGTACTGTATACATATGTGTGTGTGTCGAATATTTAATAAACAATGCAGTTTAGAAAAAATGTTTTATTTTGCATACTTCATAGTTGCGCCGATGTCGCCCGATGCCTCCCCGGGCCTCCTCCTCCTCTCTTGGTCCATGGTAGCACTCACGACACTCGCGAAAATACGAATAATTATAATTGCCCGACACTTTACACGGCACTTCCGACGCGCGACACTTTATACGGCACTCCCGACACGACGCGTGTCTCGCAATGCTACCTGTAACAAATAAAATACATACATATATTAGAATAATCTTATTATTTCGCATTACAACATACACAATATAAATATATAAGCTAGAATTAACGATAGATATATCCACGGATCGCAACACATCCGCGCGCGCGAAAACAGATTAAGTTGGGTTATGTTGGCAAGAGATTTTGCATCCAATTTTTCGCGAAATATGCGTTTCGAACAATTACGCCTACATATTAACGTTGAAATTATGATATGCGATTGATAAATATTACAATACAAAGGTTAGAAATCGTTTCTAACGATTATGCTTACTAATTAATCACAGCGGGACGCAGCTCCAACTGCCCGATACTCGCGGCGTTTCGGTAATGGCCGAGGCTACAAACATCGGCAACTTCATTCTAGTAGCGCGCGCGATACTATATACATACATGACTTATATATAATATTAATAATTAATTAAAACTCGAAGGAGATTCGTTCGAAAAGATATAGCTTTAGAAAGAAAAAATATTAATCGAGAATAAGGTATTATAACATATTATTTACAACATATTACTATTTTATAACTTTTACCATATTACTATTTTAAAATTTAATTAGCAAATTATAACATACACAATATAAATATAAATATGTAAGCTAGAACATTTAATTAGCAAATTATTAATATTTTTTGATAGAAATCAGCTGATTAAAGAGTTAATTTGCTAATTAATTTTTAAAATAATAATATGTTATAAAAATTAAAATAATATTTTAAATAATATGTTATAATACTTTAAACACGATTAATACTTTTGACAGTTATCAGCTGATTTCTGTCAAAAAATATTAATTGAAAATGAGGTATTATAACATATTATTTACAACATATAACTATTTTAATTTTTTACCATATTATTATTTTAAAATTTAATTAGCAAATTAACGCTTTAATCAGCTGATTTCTGTAAAAAAATATTAATCGAATTTAAACAAACTTTATATTATTTTTTAAAATATCATTCGTTTTAATATAAAATCGAAGAATGGCGCACTTGTGTTGTTCTATTATATATAAAAATAATATATAAATAATATATTTTTATAATATATATAAATATATAAAAATTTTCGAAATTAGTCTCGTCCAAGTTCGAGTCTACTTGGATGTATTGTTTCTTTTTTTCGAAGTAAAATTATAGAATTCAAATTCATAATTTTTAAAATCATGCAAACAAATTCGAATCTATTTGTAAGATATTTAATCTCATCTATACAACGCGAGTTTATATGTCGATTCCGCAAATTTATTACACGTGACAAAATGTAAAACCGCGAAGCGCGCAGTAATTTGAGTAATGAAAAATAATTCTGTGTCACGCGCGTGTTTGGCTTATCATCTAATTTGAAAATTATAATCTTCGTTATTTTATCGTATTCAGCAACGAGTATTTATCGTGAAAACAGGAACGGTCAATAACGGATGAGATATAATACGATAGCAAGCGCGCGCGCACGCGGGGCTTGTTCTAAATCTGAATTTCATGTTGCACGAGAGGACACTAAATTTGCACGTAATAATCTGAAAGTCAATTATCTTCCGTTAAAGGCGAAATAGATCAACATTCGGCGACATATATTACATCTCTCTAGTTAGAAGCTGAGTACATTTACAGAGAAATTGCAGAAATACTCGCTGTAAAAACATTATTTTTACAGTTCTTTTATCAAGTTACTCTTAAATCGAATAAATCACGATTAAAGATGTTTGATGTTATATCGTTTGACGCTGAAAAATCAAACTGTATATTTGTGTTGAATAATACATGATATATTGACGACACTAAAGGTCTTGGTATTTTTTTTCTGTTTCAGGTATGACGCATCTCGCAAGAGAGAATTTACTTACTTTGAGAAAAATATATCGAGCGCACATGTATGCAAAAGCACAATCGAGAGAGGTAAATCGACGAAATGTTTTTCGACGAGATGTCGAGACGCACGCGCGTACATTTCACATATCCGCAATTCCTCCGATTTTACACAATTAGGTCACTTCAATATTTTATTACTGCCATCTGAATATTCACACAGGTCAAAAATTCTATTTTACCGATATACGTTTAATTCTGAAAGTCTACCATATTACGAGGATGATACCCATAAAATTGAAATTTCCACGTATATTTTTTCTTTTAACATTAATTATCGTGCCACATTTATATTTTGTCAGAATAATATATTTCATCGAGAATACTAAAGAACAATAATAATAATAATATTGTCAAATAGAATAATATAACAATATATAATGCAGGTATATCGAATTCATTTTCATATAATAATTAATTTATTAATCATTGAAATGTCGAGCACAATCGCAGCGCGAGGTCGAAGTAAAGATTAAATGCAAGCGATTGCATCATTCTCGATTAGTCACGTCGATGTCGATGTCGATATATATATACGCCGGTATTTTAATTACATCCATCAAAGTTATTATCAATTGATCGTCGTACTTTTTGGAGCATACGTGCAACGATTTAACACGCACTAATTTCGTATTAACTACAATTTACAAAATACACGCGCGCGCGCGCGCAGTAATAATATTTCCCTAAATACAAATTAATTATTCCATCTACGTGACGCTGTTTCCGCGGAATATTCGCTGTATCGAGCAAGTTTATTCACAGACTGGCAGTATTATCAACCTGGGAACACCGTACCCACCCGTTGATTGCATGTTGCATATAAACCGCATTCAAAAACAATATCTCATTCAATTTCGAAAATAAATTGCGTGGCGACAACGTGACATTATTACAAGAAAATAAGATAAAATATATATACATATAATGAGAGACGAGGCAGAAATAGTATATTCGTATCCGTTCTTTTTTTTTTTTTTTTTTTTTTCTATTTTTAAAGAGAATATTAATGTTTCGTTATCGCGCGGCTGTCATATATACGTTATTACTCAAGTATATATGTTCAGCCTTGATTATAATTCTTCCGTGAACGTCTTCGTGAAGGATACCGCGCGATGAATTCACGCGCGGCGGTTCAAGGTAACAGAGTTTTTCTCTCTCTTTTATTTCCATAAAATATTGTATTTATTTACGAAGAAAAGAACAAGTAGCGGGAAAAAAATAACGGAGGGCCGACAATGTGTTAGAAGCTCGAAACGCGGAAACGAACGACGCGCAAAGGGAGGACACGTCGTTCCCTTTATCCGTTCACCGGCGTAGTCGGAAAATAATTCTTTGACTCCTCCATACGTGATTGCACTTGCAAGTGCACGTATGTGCAGCCGTTCGTGTGTATGTGCACTTGTCTGCTTTTATTTCTCTGCATGCATTCACGCACGGCGAGCGCGTCGATATATGTATGCTCTATTCACAAAGTATCGTAATTTACATTTTACATATACGAGCGTTTCGAATGTGTTTGCCGTAATAAACAAATCGTTATTTAATACGACGGAGAGGGGGAAACTCTTACGTCATATTTATTGTTTCATTACCGCATGGCGTGCATCGTGTGTGTATTATATATACTCATCTATCTACGCTTTTTTGCACAGCGAATCTGAAACAAGTCACGATTTGACGTTGATTATACAGGGTGGATCATTTTAACGTTTTATTTTCAATATCTTTTTTCTACGCCTTTTACAAAAAAAATGTTTCGCACAAAAATTGACTTTAAGGAGGACACAAGATAGAGAGATCAATTTGTTTACAAATCGCGCCACTTTCGATTTTTGTTTTAAACAAAAGTTGTAGATCTGCTTAGTCAAACAACTTTTGTGCGAAAAAATATTTTTTTTTTTTTTGTAAAAGGCATAAAAAAGATATTTACGATGGGACATTAAAAATAAAAATGGCTCACCATGTATGGCGAGCTTTTGCAAACGCAGTTTCACGAGCGAATTTTCGGAAGTAACTAATTTTCCCGCTGCGTTACGTCATCGTTCGGACAGTACTCATAATTATTATCGATCGTGCGTGTTTCTCACATCTCGACTGAATCAAATAAATCTCTCTAATAGCAATAAACGTCAGCTTGTTTGTCACGATTGCTTCACGTCGAAACGATCGAGTGAATAATTGTGAAATTACGATTATTCTCGCAACTTCTATTGCAAAAACGAGCGATAATATATTTTGTGTAAAAAAGATATGCCTAAAAATTGTGCAATTTTGCTAATTAGACACGTAGATATCGCGACATCGATACATTATGCTGCGAGGTTCCTCCCCTACCGATCTAAAAATAAGCGGCAAAAACCTGTTCCTTACCTATCGCGTATCAGAAGGTGTTAAGTATTCCAACAAGCGAATGAACGAGCTCGCGAATGCAAAGCAAGCGAAACGAAAGCGGACTGCACATTGCTAATATATAACTACGAGAGAGAGAGAGAGATCTTATTTCGTTCTTCTTCGTATTTTGTCATAAATATTCATAAGCGAATATCACCGCAATTCTTCTCGTACCTTTACAATCGTACCGTATAAAAACCAAATGCCAGATAGTTTATCATTTGTAACAGACAATTCATAGAATTAATGATATTTTTACAAACGAGAAATTCTTTTCTATTACATTCCCACGGAGTTTAAAATTTTTTTTCTGGTAAAGCTAGCAAAATGATAAATCGGTAGTAGGGATAAAATATTTTATATAATATAAAATATATATAATAAGAGAAATACATTTTTAAATCATGAAATTAAAATTTAAAACATGAGAATATGATGTGTAGGATAATCTCTCAAAATGGTGCATTTTGCATAAATCAATAATCGTCCTAAATATATACACATTTAGATATTTTTATATAAATCGTATTATTCAAGTATCTTTAGTTTCGTTAAAAAAACAATTTTGGGAGAATGAGTTGATTTATTTTATATATGCTTCATTTATATTATATACCTATTCATTTATCATACTTTATGCTCTATTTATATTACCGCAAATTTAAATATATTATATTTATTATATTTATATTTATTATATTAAATTGATTATATTTCCACACCGGTGTGTGCGAAAAAAAAAGTGTTATTAATTTAATACACACTCTGTGTTAGAAAATATAAATATAATAAATATAATAAAATAAAATCTATCGTAAGTCGGGAAAAATTTCGATGAATAACGTATTGCAAAAATATCTTCCTATCGCTAGAGAGTATCATCTTTTATGAAAGTGACAATGATTTATCGCGTTTCTGCTTACACGCGATTAGGAATGTTCGACACGTATATACACACGCGTGCACTCAGGCGTCTGTATTCGTCGCGTTATCAGCATAACGTAATAACGCATGTTCGTATATACGATACCATTAAAAACGCTAGGTGTAAAAGCGACTGTGAATACAATATCCGGCTCTTTGCGGCGTTTTAAAACGCGCTAATTATGCAAGTGCATTACGTCTGCGAATGGATTAAAATCAGCGAAAATTGCGCAACGGCGCTTATATATATGTACGGCAAATATCTCAAAATATGGCAAACGGACTTCGCGATCGCTATTTTTCGATGCGTATCGGTTATATTCTACGAATAACGCGCGTCACATGTCGTGAATATTCCTCAATCATCGATTGTCGATGTTACGTTTCTCTTTCACTATTGTTTTTTTTTTACACAAACAAGAAACAAAAAATGGGACGCGTATCGCGTATATTGCATCGTGTTTTTTTTTATTTTTTAAATATTTTTTTACGAAGCAACGTTGAATTGGTATTGTTACAATCTTTTTCTCTTTCGTTATGATTTTACTCCTGAATACTTTACTGTGTTTATTTTTATCGTTTGTTTGCGCTCGTTATTCTTAATTAGATTTTTATATATATTGTTATTATTAATAACATTTAATTAATACAAATAGCTTTCAAGATATGATGAAATAACTATATAGATTTAGGAAAATATATTTTTTTATATTATTATATAATTTTATTTAGGGAAATATATTATTATTTATATTCTATACAAAAATGTAACAAATTAATAATGATTGTGTTGAATTTTAATTTGCGCAATGCTGTCTTTAATTATTGACACACGGGAAATAATAAAAGTTAACGTTATCGAATTGATATTGTCGAAAAATGTAAAAAAAATTAGTAGAGACTTTTAATTATAATTAAAATAGTATAATTGAATATAAATTTGAATATAATTCGAATTTTATATTGATAAATTTAAATAAATTTTTAAAGAGTGAATTAATAAAATAATAATAGTGAGATGTATTTACATATACAATATAATATTTGTTGACAGAATAAATATAATTGAAATTAATATTATATAATGATAAAAAAATTTAGAAAAAAATAATTCTTTGTTCATATTTCTCTCGCCTGAATCGTTTACTGCGAATTTTATTTCATCAATTCTTTACTACGCAGTTATATTCATAAATCACGCTTATTTCCATCATCTATTATATCACTTTATATCGTTTGTATGGAGGGGAGAAAATTTTACTAATTTATAGTGTGAAATTAAGCGGCAAAGCGTAAAAGTCCTAAAAAAAAATGTCTCAGGGAAAAGTGGCGTGAAAGGGGACGAGATGAAAGCGAAGGGACTAAAAGACGCGAGAAAGCCGGCTACGAAGAAGGAGATTGCGAGAGATGCAAAACGATAACAGGCAGTTGGCTATTAGCGAGAGAGAGAAAGAGAGAGATATATATAGAGTGAGTACACCATGCAAAGAGTTGCACGGGGTTTAGAATAGGGAACAGGAGAAAGGAGAGTGATAAGGATAGAGAAACTCGAGGTTTATCGGATTTTTCTTTGCTCGCGGTTCATTACCCTTCTCCTTTGTTGCGTTTGCTCCGATCTTTTCTCTCTCTTTTTTTTTATAATCATCCTCCAGCTATGTCGCGAATTTGCATCTGTTTTTACGATCGGCGCGGATTTGCATCCGATCGTACAGCGGCAATTCTCTCTCAAGACGGCCGTGTTTCTCTCTTTCATCATGTATTTTTCCCCCCGCTTTGTTTTCGTAACTTCTTCCGAATACTTGTCTTCCGGCGTTTAATTTCGTTTCTGAACGTTGTCTCGATATCGATCGGCGCCGAGTCATCGTTTCCGCACGCGGTAATCGCGTGTAAAACGAACTGAACGTCACGCAAAGTTAACCAAGTCGCACATTGAAGGCGGCTCTTCATTTTTCTAAATGTCATCGGCCTGATGGATGGGCCCCGCGTGAAAATAATTGTGCCGTCGCGAATTTCTCAAACAACGCGATTTTGCTTATATTTTGTTTACGCCGATCCCACTTGTAACGAGACACAATAATAGAGATAACAATGTAATCCACGAGTATCACGAGTTATAATTACTCGATTGATAAATGATTCGGGCGAGACAACTTTAGATAGACGTGTCACTTTTAAATTGGATATGTAGAGATATATTGTTTGCTCACGAAAAGAAACTAATAGAAATTATGAATTTTTATTATACCTTATTATTATTATGCGCGCATCGATCAATTTATAATTACTCGCTTGATAAATAGTTAAGCGAGACAGATTTAGAGAGATGTGTCATTTTTAAATTGGATATATAGAAATATTGTTTGCTCACAAAAAAAAAATAGAAATTATCCCTGAATTTTGTATACCTTATTACATGCATCGATTAATTTATCGCGTTGTAGAGGTTTCTTCTTTCATGAAACACTAGCATATCATAGCTTATTTGTTACTATACAAAACTCCAACAGTATCTCTGAAATTATGGTGTTGACCTGAAAAAGGAATAACGAGAGATGACACTTCACCACGAAAGTGTGGGTGAGGTCTGATTGTGCGTCAAATCGACGCTTCATAAGTAGAGACATGCATTCAATTGTGTTTGACTGTATGCACAGTGATGCAATGCTTTATATCGGCCGTATATCGCACGTTTGATACATTTGTTTCACGTGCAAATGCAATCTCACGAAAGTACAATATTGATATTTGTCGCTCGTGTTTGCACATTTATCGATCTAAGTATCTTCTACTAAAAAAAAAAAAAATTAATCAGACTAAAATTTAAAACAATGTAAAATAATTAGATCTATCACGATTTCGAAAAATATTGGGAAAAAATTACATAACACTTTGTGGCTATGTAAAAAGGAAATGGATAATATATAAATATTATATATAAATTATGTAAAGTATCTAACATGTTATTTTTTTTAATCATAAATGCCTCGCTGCGTCTAAAGCAAAATTTATTATCGCTATCAGCGTTTTCTGTCACGCTTCGACATTATTTATACTGACATCTTACTCGTCGTCGATGGAACGAGTCACAGTTTCTAAAGATATAATTGCGCAATCTTACAAATGCATTTAGGCTTGCAAATGTTATATACGCACCGACGAAACAACTCGACGTACTATACGATTTAATAATGCACAGAGAGCTCTTTCTCTTTTTCGAGCGAGTTAAAATCCGACTGGCACGATAAGAACGATAAACGAGAGAGAGAGAGAGAGAGAGAGAGAGAGAGAGAGAGAGAGAGAGAGAGAAAGAGAGACGTGCCAGAATAAATCACTCGCGGCGCATAAACGGGATTAAAATAAAATTAAACAAGAGCCGTGGAAATATGTGCCAATCCGAATATTCGATATTACAATCTAATGTGCTTTTTTTCCGTGTGAATAAAAATATCAGGAGAATTTGTATTCAATATGGCAATTACAGGTTCGATTACGCGTATCGCAGTCGACTGTGCGAATGACGATAACATTTGTTTAATATTTCAAGAGCATCGCGTTTATCTTTCATCGCACAATTATGAACAAATTATAACGTATAACGATACGGTGATCTATTTTGCAAAATTAGATGTAATCGAGGCATTCGACCTCTCTGCCTCCTCTCCCGTTCATTAAATTGCACGCAGCAAAGATGTATTTTACTGGACTGGCGGATCGTAAATCTTATGACTTAGCTCCTTGCATTTACATACATCTTCATACGAACAATTTCTTCAGGCTATTATCCACTGACAGATAAGTAAACGAGCAAGCCCGACACATTGTAATATTTCTACATATTTTCGCGCCATTCTTCTATAGACATTCATTTACAGGTTTAATTAAATGAATTTGCCGTGATTGTGTATATGTGCTTAAATTTTTATTTTCTAAGATATTATAATTACTGATATTAATCTTTAAGTTTCTATTCACAAAATGCTTTCTCTCTCTCTCTCTCTCTTTCTTTTTGCACTCTGCAATTAACGATACAATTAGACACGGTGTGAATCAGTTATTCTTTCTGGCCGCCATATTATTTATTCTCGCGATTGTTTGAGAAACGTAATATCAGCTAACGCGTCACTTTATCGCGCGTGATACTATAAATTATGACGAAACGCGGACGTGCGCAGAACGATAACACGAAAAAGAGGCTGCTGCTCGAAGGATTACCGTAGTGATGCAACGAGCGGGGGTGAGGGAGGAGAATGCATTACGGGGGAACGAATCTCGCGACTATGTCAGACGGATTATCCGATCGCGACGAATTTATTGGATTCTCCGTATACGCTCGCTGTATATACGACTGATTAAATTTTATTGCGCTCCGCGATATATGTATAATTAGTGTATCACGGAGTTATATACTACAAATTGCGTACGCACACGCGTGTGCGCGCGCGGCCTCGCCCATCTCGCCGTTCTATCTATTATTAACGAATGATCGAGCAGCATCGAAACTGCGCGATATTATTAAGTATGACAATACGGGCGTGGTTTTTCGCACACGAACAGCGGCTGTCATAAAACGTTCTGTCACTGCTATTTATACCAAATTTTATTTTATATTATTATTTATTTATTTATATTATTTTTTATTTTATATTATTATTTATTTATATTATTATTAGGATATTAATAATAATTTATTTCAATTACTTTTATTAGGATATTAATAATAATTAATTTTATATTACTTTTATATTACATTATTATTAGGTTCTTAATTATATTAATTATATATTAGATTATTAATTAATATAATTATGTTATTATTAATATATAATTATATTATTATTAGATCAAATGTGAAAGTATTTTTTTAAATTATGCAATATTAAATATTTGGGCGATTAAGATTGATGGCTGAATTTTTACAATGGTCAAAATTTAGATAAAATTGAAAATGACATTTTTTTCCTCTTGTATATCGATTATACGCAATGCATTATTAAATTTTTCCATCGTAGCATAATATACGCAATATCGAATATATCAGTGGCGAAATTTTTAACCCTTATAGATATATGCACGCGTTCAGGACTAATAAAAAAAAATTATTTATTGGCGGATTGTACCATCAATGCGCTAACGCGCATTAATGAATAATTAAGCGGTAGCAGCATTAAACGCAACTGTCGCCGAAACGCATATTTTATGAACGCACGCGTGCGCATGATTATTACGCTCGCTCGCTCGCTCGCAATCGTATATATCGGTTCAATATATTTTATTCATATAAGTTTATATGTACCGTGTGCTGTGCTAAGCAAGTAATTCGTAGGTTTTAAACTCGATAAATAAATGAGCGCTCCTCGTCCTTGGGGCGTAATGAATATGACTCGTTTTGAAATTCACGTTGGAGAAACTTGACTACTACGGTAAATGATGATCCACGTATATGTATATGCGGCAGTATAATACGTGTTATACAGAAACGTGTGGTTACATAAGAGAAACTTGTGTGTGTACCGAAAGCACTTATCCAATTTTAACGCGATAGAAGCTCGCGAGAGTATCGAGCTACAGTAAGACACAAGTTTAATTTGTCGGTTTGTGTAATGGTCGGCCAAGTTAAATTTGCACGGTTATTGATTTTTACGGTATACGGATAACGCCAATAATAATAATTGTTATATCGTTGTATCAAAAGCTGTCGATAAGACAGACATCAAGCTTGTCGGTGTCCCTTTGGTATCGAAAATCTCTTTCTCGCCTCTCCTCCATCTTTGAGTATTACATCAATATTTCATAATGCGAGTACGTCAGAGAAATATAGAGAAGTATAGAGAAACGATGTGACAGTGATATTGAAAGAATTTTTTTATATACACATGATTATCGTGTTTTCCTTGGATACATAATATAGACTTCTTTTTATATTACACAAGTCGCAATATATAACCTAATCGATTATTAATTACTTTAATAAGCATAATGTATATTTTTATCTCATATATACTTACAACACAATTTTATTAATTTTATTTTTTTCGATATCTAGGATATATTTCAATTTTACTAGTAATGATTTTTGTATGATGAAAAATAATTGTACGATAAAAAATAAAAAATAGACACACAACACACGTCGTATACGGAAAGAATAAGGATAAATAATATAATTGCTTTTGTGCTTTGCATGAATCAACGGGCTTATTTTATTCATGTTTAGCTGTAAAGCAAGCACCGTTATTTACGACAAATCTCATAAATGTATAAAGCAATCCTATGAAACGACTTTTGCTGCAACGGGATGGCTTCACTCTATTGAAGCAAATGCACATGCATAGAAGAACAATGCGAAACAACAAAGTATCTTTAAAAAAAATATATAGTGCGTTTCGTCATCGCGACACCCTATTCCCTTAATTAAAATTCAAATTTCACGCGCCGTCTCCCTTCTTTTATATCGACGGTCGACACGTTGCAACATTAATTTACAGTATCGGAGCCATTCATCAGACTATATATACGTCTCCGCAATGCATCGGATAAATGAACAATAACTGCTCGATGATTTCAACGATTTTTCTGCACGATTTTTATCGCGAACACAATAAGGACGCAGCGCGAAATATGTTACATTCATTATCCGTATAAAAGTTGTATAAATAAAGAAAAGCGCGAACAAAAAATAGAATAATAAATAAAAATTAATAATAAATAAAAATTAAAAAATAATATATAATATAAATCAAATGTAGACAAAATAACAATATAGTAATATTAATTAAAGATTTATATGTTTGAATATTGTTTGGATAGATGATTTTCAGGTAATTAGCATATGTTGATAAATTTATATTGTTTCACGAAACTATTGGTTATGCAACCTTCTGTTTTATTATTTTTTTTTCTTTATTTCTGCATGATTATCACGATGTTTGCGGTCTTGCAAACCGGATCCCTCTGTGCTGGCAATGTAAACGAAAAAATCTGACAAGTGACAAATCGAAGGGGCGCCCGTGTGTGCCTCTTTCGCAGAGAGGCAAATATTATGAGCGGACAATAATTTTGCGACGGTGGTCACGAATGTGCGTTTCCGACGAACGCGGAAAATGCGACTCGCGTGGGAAAATTATCGACCGCGTACGTAAAATAACGGGCGGTGATGATGATCGCGAGTGTATATACATATACATGTGTTTATCGAATCGAAATTAAGTTGGTTCGGAGATGTCAGTTTGATAAAAATATAGACGCGACACGCGGAAGAGAAAAGATGTCACGTGCATTGCATCGCTAGAAATCAGATTTTTTTTCTTCCCGCGCCACAGATCGATTATGCAACGCGTGATGTGGTAATGATTCGAGTTAATGAGCGAGTTTCTCGCATGATATTGATAATAATTGATATTTGTCTGTCATATGATAATTTAAAAAAAGATATACTTTACTGAATAATATATTTCTATTAGCACACATGTCAGATAAATTTTGCATGCATCAATAAATGAAAAAAATAAAGAAAATAATTCTATTTATGTATAAAGATAGATCTTTTTCGTATTTTTGTAGATATTAAATTATATTTAGTTTAATACTGTACAGGAAATAATATAAATATATTTAATATATTTTATTATAATAATATATTATATTAATATATAATATATAATATATTATAATATATTATATATTAATATAATATATTATATTAATAGTAACTTTAATAATAAATTTATCAGCATGAATTCATATTCTGTTGATAATTATCAGATACAACTTGTTAATCACGCCGTTAATTATTGTCATGCAGTCTGCAATATGTCCGCTTTTGCATCAGCGTTTTCTGCATTACAGATTTACATGATCGAGTACCAGCATTACCGAAATAAAACGTACAGGCGTGATTCGACGATAGCGAAACACAGACGGTTCGTCACCGAAATTAGTTTTAACGATTCATTCAATCTCGTTACACCCTCGCAGCGGCTGTACTCGATCAAGTAGTTATCGGAATAACTGGAAGTTCTCTCGGCTAATTGGCATAGTCACTGTTGGAAATTTGGCTTGTCAGAATTAACGATTGTATCTGTACTCTTTAATGTATGCCGGAATTTTTTAATTCAGCAATCTCATCTGCTAGTGCCTCAAAATTATCAATGTTTTAAATACTTTCATCTTTATTTAGCTAAATTGAAAAGATCAGATATAAAACACTAGAGAGAGAGGCGTTAAGAAAATTAAATTCTAATTTTAGTTCAGTATAAATTACTCAATCATTGTCATGTTCTTTGACTATTATTTTTTTTAATTGCATTACTAACTATAGAGACAAATTTATTTATTCTTTATATATCGTCGATTGTAAATTGCAATAAATATTGTAATAATATCGTATGTGCTTATTGAGAGCCCTCGGCGAAATCGTAACTTTAATGAAATTGCATACCGACGAAAAGTTCATATTGTAACATTTTCCAGAGATATTCAATAGAAAAGGCCAGGTGTTGTGTGATTTTTAATTTCGAATCGACTCGAGTTGAAAACGAATTGATTCTTGTACATTTATTACGCAATGTTCGATTTAAATTTTCCGATAAAAGGGGATTGAGAGGAGAGGCGTGTGAATTTCCGATAAAATAGGAGAATTCGTGTGCCTGACACTTAGAACTCGAGATAATGTCACGAAGAAAGAAACAAGTTTTTATTGTCGCGCTGCTTTATCGTCGTTGCGCTTAAAAAGAGAGAGAAAGAGAGAGAGAGAGAGTGCAGCCTCGTCTAGTTGATTAATAACTGCGCCAAAAAAAGTGAACGCGCATACGCGGTATCTGTCAACGTAGTGCGTGTGACACGAGTGCGCTTCACATAATATATTTTCATTCTGTGTGGCGCTTTAATTTTCGCCCAACACACAACTCTCTTTCTCGGCCGAAGGACACCACCGCAGAGCTTATTTAATTTCCGTCGAACACATTTATACATTTGCCGGTTACGTATGTGTAATTATGTCGCGTTAACGCAATGGAAATGCGCTGTGTTTGAGTAAACGCATTAATCCACGCCGTCAAGTCTCTCTATTTTGATTATTTCCAAATGAACGGTGGGCGAATAATTACTTCCAACGTTGGCAGTTTACGTATTGGATAGTAAACAACTATTCCTAATCAGGGCGTGAATGTTACCTCCCCCCTCCTCAAAGTGGGAATAATGCGTAGTTGTGACGTTGCTTTCGACTATGGCTCGAAAATGTATGTTGTAATATTAAATCCCCCGTCCCCCTCTCTCTTTTCTTTCAGTGTCGGATTCATACAAGTTTTTAACGAATAAAAGCACTCGCGCGAGCGTCGCTTTGAAATTCAGAGGAATTTGTTTTCCGCGATCGTATGTATGTGTGTGTATGTATGTGCAGGGCAGAAATAACCGCTCTGAAAAAGTGTCTGTTGCTTCTTCAAAAAAGTTGTAATACCCACAGAGGAGAAAGAAAATTTCTCCCTCGAGCAATATCACGAGTGCGATATAGCGAGCACGAATTGATAATATTGAAATTTGTAATCTTGGTGATCGTATGAGGCCACGTATAGTTTCTCAAACTCCTATATATTAACAATAACGCGCGTCGTGTTTATTCGTTTTTTTTTTTTTTTTTTTTCGCGAAGAGAATGATACGAGTTATATGAAACACGCAACAATTCTACTCGACCGTGATACTTTGGAAAATTCATGAATGTAACTCGATTATATTGTACTAGCTTTATTACACTCTAGTATAAATTTCTATCGAACTCACTCTCGACGCAAAATAAAGATATAAAAATGCCGATATTAATAAAAAAAATATATGCGTACGAAAAAAAAAGAACAACGAAACATCGTGTATGGAGGATGAAAAAAATAAATTACACAAATTATTATAAAAAATAAAATAAAATAATTCAAACATTATCTTCGCCCCGTTTATCTCCTCCCCCGTCTGCAACGGGGACATTCAATTTATTTTTAAAAAGCGGCACGCTTTCAACCCTTTTTCGAAGACACTTGTAATGAATCCGATCGTGTACGAGATTAAAAAAAAAATTTTATGCGCTCAGTCGCGCCGATTACATTTTCGGTAAATGACACGCTCGAAGGGGGTTCGCAGGGGGTCCGCACGAGGCCACGACAAAGGGGGCGGATCGGCTCGTAAAAGCGATTTACCGTCCGTTTCTGTTCCTGTGCCTGACATATGCATACAGATGCCGCGTCATCGGCGTCACCGGCGCGCGCAAATGCGTGCGCAAAAGTGCATATGCGCGCTCCGATCGAAATTACATACTCTGATTTACATATGACACACGCGTGGTGCGACGATGGGTATGTACATTACATTACATTACATTACATACATGGAACGATGTGTCGCGGCCAGAAATTCATACGCGTGCACGGCTAATAAAACAAAGTAATAATAATCGCGGTACATCCAATATTTGCTCACTCGCGCGGACGAGCGTAAAATTGCGTGGCGTCGTAAAAAAGATCATTACCTCTGTTTCTGTTTACGCAATATCATTGATAGATATTTGTTTATTCTCTTTTAAACGTCGCGTAATATTTTTTTTGCCCGTTCACAATGCCATGTCTTTACCGCGTTAGCACAAACATTCCGCTACACAATGCGACGCTTTGCAAATTGTAGTATATAATTATAGTAATTATATATGAGAAAAATATATTGACGAGAGAGAAAAAAACAGAGAGAGAAACAACAATGAATAATGAAGAAAAATAGATAACAATGAATAATGGTCAATACGTTTTTTCTGCAAACTTACGAAAAAACGTTGGATGTATTTACATATATAATAAAGGTGACCAAAAAAACTGACACCCAAAATTAAAAATCCTCTTTTTGAACAAAAAAAAAACTTAAATTAAGTAAGATATTCATTGGAAAAAAAATTTTTTAAATAGCTCATTATTTGCAAATTAATTATTTACGAGCTTCATAAAACAAACAAACAAAGCAAAAATTAGCTTTATAATCCGATATTTTTTTTCATAGTTTTTTATTTCTGCTCAAAAGGGATTTTCTGGGCGTCACTCTTTACATTAAAATGATATGTATCGCGATAAGAACAATCGCTAATGAACCGTACCGTAGACGCGATTTAAATCTCTTAATACTCGGCAGAAGCGCGTAAAGATAGCATCGCGGATGTTATTGCGCTTAGAGATAACTCGATAAACAGGTTTGCGGACTGCGATACGAATCGTTAAGGAGCCATTGAAATGTATATATGACATTGTTATCCGTCACGCTAGGTGTATTACTAAGCGGCCGTTCGCCCACACCTTTGGAATTTCATTTTTAACTTAATGGAGACGCGCGTTCGCGGGAAAATGTACGTGTTTCGCAGAACAGAGTGGTTCAATGAATTGTTAATTACGCTCTGCTGTGTCGTGCAACACTTTTGAAGCTTAAAACTCTAAAAAGATTGCTCTCTGATTATTTCATTGTTGAAAAATTATTTTTGTATTTTTTAAATAAATTTTTAAACACATTCACACACAGACACACAAGTAAAAAGAAAGATTATTTTTATTATTATTCTATATAATAATATAATAATATATAAACTTGATTCTAATTATTAATATATGTAAAAACACGCACCCAAAATTATTCTTAATTGTTAACTCCTATGAACTTGGCACACCATACTTAAAAATCTAAAAGTTTTTTTAGAGTTCTGGCAGTCTTTTGAATAGTTCTAGAGTTCTACGTAAGTATTTTAAATAGTTCCGATGATTAAATACAAAACAATCGAATTTGAAAATAAATAAGGTATTTTTTCACCAAGTTCACGCAGCGCACCATATCATGAAAATAAATTATTTCTTCGAAGTTCTAGTTAGTTTTACACTAGTTCTACAGTTCTGTGTCAATTATAACAATACTTCTAGCAATTAAACGCAAAAAATCAATTTTTAAAAACCCAGTGCCCAAATTGTAATTCGTATAAGAAAAGTAACAGTTCCGATCGGATCGTATTTATATATGCAACATTTCAACCTGATTTTGTAAGAAATTTTAATTATATTTTTCAGTAAAATTATTATTTTTCAAATAAAAATCATTTTTAACATTTAAAAATCAACTTTTATTTTTAAAAAATTTTTTTACGAGTCTTTGCCGATCTGACAAGAGTTCTGCGTTCCTCGAGTTCTTTACAGAAAATCTTTATAACCGGAAATAACCTTTTGTGTGTATGTTGTGGGGGGGAAGAGGGGGAGGGAATACCGATTATTCGTATTAAAATCCCATCAATAGAATGCGTTAATTGTTTAACGTCAACTTTTTTACTCATTCAAATTTTTATTTTTAATTAAATGGAATGAAAAATAAAAAGAGTAAATGTAACAATGTATTAATTCAAAACGAGTTCCTTTGTGATTTTATTCTGGCAGCTTTACTTAAAAGTATCTTACTCTAAGCAATTAATTAATTAATTGAAAAAAGCAATCATCGATTGTCCGCGCAAAATTATTATTCCGCGATAAGGATTCTAATTCGCGTTTAACATTCATTTCTGGTATGATAATTACTGATTATAATATTGATACGTGGTTCATTAAAATTCAATTAAAAATTTTATATAATTAATATACGAATTCTAACGCAAATATATTGCGATATTCTTTCTAATATTACATCGTTAAATAACATGATAAGTGAAATAATATTTGAAATATTATTTCTCAATTTTCTAATGCGTGTATAAAAGGAGTTGGAACAAGCAGGTGGCCATACAAAAAGTAGTCGAAATCGCAGTTCGCGAAAGCCGAGCTCGCCGAGCTTATCGGATAGACACACGTGTGCATTTCGAGGCAAGGAGCACAAAAACGTGTACGAAAACAGGAAAATAAGTAAACGCTTCTTGCCCAAAACACGTATAAAACGCAACCAAATATACTACGTAAATATTATATTAAATATTTATATAAAAATTAATATATTTTTATATATGTATATCGAGCTTATAACTTTTCCCGTAAAATAATTATTTTTCAAATTAACGCCATTTTTAATATTTAAAAATAAATTAACGTAAAAAAAAATTGTTTTTAATAAAAGTTGATTTTCAAATGGATTTATTTGAAAAATGGTTATTTTTCTGAACGAAAATAATTAAAATTTCGTACAAAATCAGGTTAAAATGTTGCATAAATACGATCTGATCGGAACTGTTATTTTTCTTATATACGAATTACAATTTGGGCATTGGATTTTCAAAAATTGATTTTTTGCGTTTAATTGCTAGAACTATTGGTATAATTGTCATAGAACTGTAGAACTATTATAAAATTAACTAGAACTTTGAAGAAATAATTTATTTTCATGATATGATCCGCTGCGTGAACTTGGCGCACCATATTTTCGAATTCAATTTTTTTGTATTTAATCATCGGACCTATATACTTACGTAAAACTCTAGAACTATTCGAAAGAATGCCAGAACTCTAAAAAAAACTATTAGATTTTTAGGTATGGTGTGCCAAGTTCACAGGAGTTAATTGTTGCAATAATTAGTTGCTTCGAGTGTAATTGCTAAATATATTTTAATTAAAATAATTATATATATATAATGTTTTATATATAATATATAATATATAAATTAGTAATTTCTTTGTCGTTTATCTAAACTTTTTTATATATTTGTATTTTCATTCTCTCTTTACACCTATATTGCTTATTCTAAATGATGACTTCGAAAATAATAATAGATTAAATTCCCTGTATAAAACAATTCTTATATGTATTTAATTACAGAAAATGATGGTAAATATAATAATATGATTTTCATTCAGCACTGGTGAATTAGTGATAATGGTGGAAATGGCATATTCTCTTTTATTGAATCAGGCTAAAATTGCATTATTATTGATTAAAAATTTCGAAGCCAGCAAGAAATTTCCTTTTCGCGATGGAATTTTCTGCTTTTGGTTATCTACGCGATCTAACAAAATTTTAGAACTTGCTATTAGCTGAGCTTGCTTCGATCCAAGTTTCAGCAATAATTATTTTGCATTGTATGCATAATAAGCTGTAGCAGCAGCAGCAGCAGCAGCAGCAGCAGTCTCGCCATCGCGCAATTTGAACTAGTAACGCACACGTGGCACACGTTTGTGCTTGTGCCCGCACAACGGACGTGGTTACACTCGAGAGCATGATTCATGTGCCAATTATCGTACACACATTTAAACGGGTTTCGATACAAGGTATTCGCACGCACGGATTACAGCAGTGCATCTCTTTTCGATTATGTTTCGCGTAATTGTACCCTTCTCTAATAATAATAATAATTCTATTATAATTATCTTAATTATATCTATACAATTATTTTTTATAAATTTAATTAAAGTTTATTTAAAAAAATTAAATATGACAGATGACGATATATTTGATTTGGTACATGGACGGACAAATATAGAGATTTATTTTTTCAAGCCCGATCTAAAAAATTGCTCATTATATGTGAATGTTTTTGAAAAAGAAAATGAAGATCAACATATTCATCTAACGTCGATTTGATTCACGCCTGTGACAGTAAAACATATATACAATGACGGAATATTCGCTTGAAACGAATAATACAGCTGTGCTAAACGCGATTGTACGCGACAGAATATTGGAATCTCCGCCGTCGATACGGCATCTATTTTAAAACAGACTACGGAAAAGTCACCGTGGGGAAAATATTACGTCGAGATTTTTCTGGCGATCTCGCGCATCGCTATACGCGGATTTTATAGATAATGCACGAGCGCGTAAAGTGAAAAGTTTGCTTTCTCGCGTGTATTCATTTATTATTTACAATATTGTTTCTCAAGAGTATTTTCAACCATTAGCATTACGCATTTCTAGTCTTATCAAAATTACTAATGGACAACATCATCTATATAAATTTTATATTATTGTATCTTTTAAATAGATAAAAATTTGCAAAAGTAAATCTTTTTATACTGTCCTAGAATATAATTAATTGAAATTATTCAAATTATGAAAAAAGAGATTTTATTTTATATTATATTTTATATTAAATTTATTTGGTAATAAAAGTTTTTAAATAATTTTGAATTAAATTTGAGCTTTACTGTAATATCTGGATTAAATTAAAAATAATATCTCTTTTCTATTTCTATTTTTTTTTAAATATACCTACAGCCTTTGAAAATATGCATCCCATTTAAAAAATATTAAAAAGGTTTCTTAACCACACTGCGCTTCACAAAAGATTAATTTGCACAACGTGCAAATGCGTTGTAGAAGAAAAACGTGCTCACAACGCGAAAAATTTATTTATTAGACACGCGGATGTACATTAAAGAAGAATAACTTACTCGGTATCTATTCGAAAGAAATACACATGATAGCATAGCTATCGCAAGAACGGGGAGGGAAAGAGATAAAAACTGCACAGTTCCAAAGAATTTATATTCTCCGTAATATTGATTCACTCCATAAGAACACCCGCGGAATTTAAAAAGAATCTGCGGGGTATTTTGCCGCAGCTGCTATGACGGAATTTAAATACCAAGAATCCAAGGGGTGCCATAAAGAAATGGTGGTTTGAGATGATCAGCTGGGAAATCTTATAAGAATAAGGATTAAAAAAAGCAATTTAATTCTCCATAAGCGAAGTTTACAAGTACGCAACTGCAAAACCAATTGCAAGTAATCTGAAATCTCAAATATGTTCCGATAGCTCCATCATTCGAAAATTAACTTTTAATTAATTGATTATACAAACATGAAGTTTTATATAAGAACTCTATACATACCCTATATGAATACGGTGTATGAAGAAAATGTGCAGGAAATGTGCAGAAAATGCGCAGAATAAAAGTTATAAATATATTACTTTAAAAAAGTTACGTAAGATCATTATTTTCTAAAGTGTGACGACTATAACATGTGATAAAAAATATAATACGAATGACTCCGCGTGACTAATTACATTATACAAATAGACCACCATTAACAAGGGATTATTTAAAAAAAAAAAAATTTTTTTAAAGCTTACAAATTTGAGAAAAAAATCATTTTTTCAAAATTTTATTAATGTGGTTAAATAGAGACGTTCTTAAACTGAAACTTTTGTATAAAATACTTTTGATATCTCGAATGCTTTTCGAGATATATCGAAAAAAGCAAAGAGTCGCTTTACATACGAGGAATGGTCTCACCCTTTAGAATAGTTTTTGGGCAGCAACTGAAGATTTCTAAATTTATCTATTTGCCCCCCCCCCCCCCCTCCCACATATATGTAAAGTTTCACAAAAATCCGAATTTTCGAGTTTTGCGCGAGGTTTCCTTGTAAGAGTTAAATGACAGCAAAATTCGGGATTTATTCGCGACGTAGCCGCACGCTTCGTCACGCGTGACACGATAAATCGCGGTCGTCGCACGCGCGCGGCTATCATTCTCAAATATCGGACGGATGACGCCGGGAAATAAATCTAAGCGGATCCCAATTCTCCCCCGCAGCAGTCTCCGGCGATATTTCAAAGAATTTTGCGAAATTCCACGAATCGTCGCATTCCGGATTATTTCGCCCGTCTGGGAAGGAGAGATGGCCGACTGATTGAAGTAATCGCGGAATTTGAATGATCTCGGAGAGCTCAAGAAGCGCCTGTGCTTCGATAAATTACGATGGCACATATCCGATGGCGCGATTGACAGCCGTAGATTTATCTCCGGCGATAACTTTCGCGATACCCATCATATGGAGCGAAAAAGCTAACCCACCCACCGGATACTTCATAGGGTTTCGAGTTGAAAATAAATACTGTCATTATGTTCCTAATAAAATTTTTAGTTCTTTAGGTTTTTTTCTGCAAGGTACAAAGAAATCTGTGAAATTAAAAGATGCTTAGAATACCTTTCGTAAACGTCTAAATAATGAAAAGATATTTCTTTTGTTTATACATCGCGTGCGATAAGCGATAGCGAAGTATGTTGTCTGTATTATCAAAACCGAAAACTGTCTTATATTATCTCTGACGTCGCAATTATCTCTGAAGGTTAATTTTTCCATTTATATTGATTTATCGCGATTTACTCAGTTTAATGCCTTTTACACTTTTGTTTTTAACATTCTCGCAATCTCTACACTTTGGACTATCAACAGAATCATTAATTTCAATACGAGTAATCGAACAGAGTACATAAAATTACCTATTATATTATCTAAATACGCTCAGAATTAGCAGCCATTATTTTTAGCGTCTGATCGAGTGAAATATTTCACTGATTGGTAGAGAGGGGGAAGAAAGGAGCGTGTACGCAATTAAACTCGTTCAATTAAAAAGCCACGCGACCGCTAATCACCTCTTCGTTAATGCGTGCGTTTGCCATATATAAAAGCCGCTTAGAGAAATGCAGAATCGACTCGCACCTTTACCCCGTTCACACGGAAAATTTAATCGAGCATTAGGAGTCGAGTTCACGGCGCCCCGTAGGATGTGAAATGCCTGTATTGTTTTACACGAAATCGCCTCGTTGAATGAAACATAGCGCGGATTTTCCCCGCTCCATTTATTCAGATTAGCGGCAATATTGCGTTCTCATTCTTCCTCGAAATTCGCACGTGCAGCAGGTTATTTGTTGTCATAAAGTATTAAATATAATTAAGATGTATATATACTATGTATGCGAGTAAATTTCTCGGAATCTTATTATGTTTCAGAAAAATGTATTACATCTTTTCTCTCTCTATTTTTTCTTTCTTTTTTTATATTATTTGTTCCCGTATAATCGTACGTGTTTTCTCGACGAAATCGAAATTGAACCGTTTATTCCGAAGTAAATGGCTTCGTATTGCTTTTATTGCTTCTCTGCAGAGAAATCTATCGCTATCTGGAAATACATCCTGAGTAGTTAATCGCTCGTAATCCACTTTGGCGTGATCTATGCCGCTTGCTCGTCGGTACTGCTACTGTATTTAGAATGCTGCTGTGCCGACTATCGCTATGCCACACTTGACTCGCTACAGTTTTGTCGCTATCGATTCGCACAGTCTCGCTAATTTTGCTCGATAATTATTCACAAGTGTCGTATTTAATATCTAACAATATACAATAAAGGATTATATATATATACCAGGTGTCCCATTTTAAAGGACCCACTCAAATATCTCATTGTCAGAAACACTGCGTTAAATCGAAAAATGTTTCCTACAAAAGTTGTAGGGTTTCGAGGGGGACATAACATAGTAATATTCATTTGACCTTGGGCGGCATCTCCAAGGTCAAGTGAAGGTGAGAATTTGAAGGTGAGAAGGTGAATTTTGAAGAAAATAAAAAAATGCTTCAGATAAAAGCTGTTTAAATTAATTAGTAGAAAAAGATGTTATAATAAAAAATATGGGTTTCCATTGAAAAAATTTATTCTCACCTTCACTTGACCTTGGAGACGCCGCCCAAGGTCATATGAATATTACTATGTTATGTCCCCCTCGAAACCCTACAACTTTTGTAGGAAACATTTTTTGATTTAACGCAGTGTTTCTGAGATATTTGAGTGGGTCCTTTAAAATGGGACACCCGGTATATATATATATATATATATTTTTAATTCTCTTTCTTTGTCTCCTTACACAGTTGTCTCTTAACTATTACTTTACTTGATAATTGCATGTGTCAAAACAATAGCTCTCAATTAAATACGTGAAATTAATACGTGTTGATGGAATGCGACATAGTTAGCTACGGCCTTAATTCTTGCACAAAAGACCCACTCGTAGAAAATTAAATGTCGCCGTTTGAAATATTAGAACTGTCGATTCGCGCGACTTGAAAACCACTGGGCTTTTGCGATCGTACACTCTCGTGCCGCGTAAAATTACGGAGGAAGCCGCATGATCTTAACTTACGCACGTTCTTAAGCTTGTAATTAAAAGCCACGATGTCTGGCTTTAATTTGGCGCGCCTTCATTTACGGTTTGTCATGACGAGTAAACCTGAATATAAGTTTGCGTACTTACGGTTTGGCATCTCGAAAACTAATCTCGCTTAATAATTTCGTGATTCATGAAAACTTCATTTCGCGTCTAACGTTCCCATCTATCATGCTAAATATTATATGTATAATGACACATCTCATTAAAAAAAAAAAATATTTTTTCAAACTTTTTAAATATATACATACATCTTCACAATTTCTATTTGTTTTCTCTTTCGGTAAGTGTTTTACGTTTTTCGACCTAAAGTACATGTATGTGTACCTTTCGGCTTTCCATTTCCTCCTCGTTTGTATACTCAAGATACACAAATGTGCATTACTCTACGTATTTAACTCTGCGTATGGAAGGAGAAAATTTATTAAAATTAAAATTTGAATTGTTTGCTTTTCGGTTGCATTTATACAAGCATGTTTTTTTATTAAATATTTGAAAGGTTTTTGAAAGCTATGACTTTTAAGAGAGATTAAAAGTAAGATCTTCAAGAGAACTCGTTATATATCCTTGCTTTTATAATTGCACGTGGATTGTGATCGATTCGAAGCATCTTTCATCTTCGATGACACATGGAGCGTCTTTTAACTGATTAATTATGTTTCCGTGGCTTTTGTTCAGCAGGGAAAATGATTTATCGCTCGCTATTAAATGATGAGCGAGGTCATGCTAAATATTGAAGTTTCATCGGTCGCGTATTTTAAATGAAACAACATTGCAAGTGACAGTTAAACGCCGGTCACAGATCGATATCTGCATCACGGCCTCCACGCTCGCGTCGTAAAATGAATCCAGGAATGAAGTGCTGTTATTGCAGTCGCTGCGCGCACAAGTTGAATATTACATAATTAAGATTTCGAGACGCGCGTGTTGAAACTGATTAAAGCTCTCATTCATGCCTCACACATATACTCGTAACGCAATTTAATTATTTAATTATAAAAAATCATCATATACATGCACGTTGTATGCATAGCAAGTTATATTGTTCTGCTATTGCAAATTAATGATATTTTGCAATTATTTTTGAGTATAATATGAGAAATAAAAAATATTAAAAATATAAATAATTGAGGAGTCGAAAAATTTTTCGTAACACGATCTTAGAACATAGGTAGTATATCAAAAGAAGGGGATTTGTCTATATTTTCAGGGAATGAGCCTGACTGGGATGATTTGATTTTGACAAATTCAAAGTCAGTGTCAAATCAAACAAACCGTCTCAACGATGATATCAGCACATGCATATTACGGATGATAGTCAATTATTACCTTTCTCTCTCGCACAGCTCTTGTATTCAGCTCTCGATACTCAATTCCCCTTCCAGTGAATATTGCTCTGAAAAGAAAAAAAAAATCTCTTTTTGAGTATACCCCATTATTGCGCACTTTTTCTCGCAATTTAAGGCTCCTGGGTGCTCACCGCGGCCATATTGGATTGTGACGTCAGAGGCGAGAAAGCACACGCTGAAAATTCTTAGATGCCATTTTTTAATGAAAAGATATTTCGATCAAACAGCACTTCAGATGGCTTTAGCACACTCTTAAAAACCCCCGAAAACTATCCTTTTCCCTTTATAATCAATCAACATCTGTAAAATGATCGAGATATCAGACTTTGACATGCGGAATGACTGCGCATGTGCAAAGACCAGACGGACTGGGCTTCATAATATTACATTTTACAGCAATTATAAAGGGGAAAGGATAGTTTTCAGGGTTTTTTAAGAGTGTGCTAAAGCCATCTGAAGTGCTGTCATCGAAATATTTTTTTATTTCGAAATGGCATCTAAGAAATTTTAGTGTGTATTTTCTCGCCTCTGACGTCACGATTTCGACATGGGTCAGAAAGGAGCCAGGAGCCATAAGAAATAAAGAAACACATTCCGCGGATTTCATATTTTGTCAATTTGCAACGACAGCTTGAAAGCGCGCAATCCTTCTTCGGCGACACCGAAGTCAAGTGCATCGCACATCGTCAAGACATAACATTCAAGTGCAACGCGGACTGCGGTTAAGAAGGGAAGGGGAGGAAGGCAGCCGCAAGCATGGTGACCAAAGAAGGTCGGGGCGAGGGAGCATCTGTTTTGTATGTGCAGCGTGAATTTGAACACGTGTTTCATTTAAATATTTGTACCTGAAACTCCTACGTCGTCAATTGATACAACCGGACGTGTTACATATGTGTATGTGTACATATAAGATTGTCTCCGGTAGCAATCACACCTAAACCGACACGGCTCGAAGAATTTTATCTGAACACGCGGTCGGAGAATGACGAAAAGTGTATGAAAGTGCCTTCGTGGAAAACAGGTCACCGGTTACAAAGGTACCGATCCGAATTTTGCGCGTGACGTTTATCATTTTAAAAGGAAGCTATGAGAATCCGAAATAAAAATGTAATACTCGCTTTTCATGATCTCGAAGCATAAAGTATATAGAATTATATGCGCTACGTTCGCAAGTAATTTTTCCTATTATGCTACATGAATTTTATTTTAATAGGATGGATGTTATACTACAGCACGAGATCTGTTTATGAAATAAAATATTCCATAATATTCATGAGAGAGATAATTTCAACTTTTCTAACTATTAATGGAGAGAAAGATTATAGTTGCTATCCGAGTATTCCGTAACACAAAAAAATCATCTTAAATAAATTTCGCGAAACAATATTTTCATTTATATATTCTTTTTCCAGCTATTGTCTTAATTAGAATTTTATTCGAATAAATGTTGATTTATTTGTGTTTGATAGTATTCATTTTTTAATGCTATTATATTAAATAGTATTACATTTATTTAATATTTAATAAAAAAAAGTATAAAAAATATCATTTTATCTTTAAAAATGTATAAGTAACGTATTACATTTTTTTATTTACGCAACACATTTTTTACGTTACATAAATAGGTAACTATTATATACGATATATATTGTGAGTGAAAAAAAGAGTTGGCCGAATATTTTCTAGGTAAACAAAATGTTGTTTTTATATACTATCACGGAAATTAATTTTACTAACTATTAATGGGAGAGAAAGAATTACAGTTGCTTTTTTAAATATTCTGTAACACAAAAAAAAACTTAAATGAATTTCGCGAAACAATATTTTTATTCATATATTCTTTTTCCAGCTAGTGTTTTAAATACAATTTTATTTGAATAAATGCTGGTTTATTTGTGTGTTAATAGTATTTATTTTACAATATTGTTATATTAAATAATATTTCATTTATTTAATATCAAATAAAAAATAATAAAAAATTAAATTTAAAAAAGTATAAAAAAATATTATTTTACCTTAAAAATGTATAAATAACGTATTACACTATTTTTTATTTACGCAACACATTTTTTACGTTACATAAATATGTACACAGAGAGAATTTTCTCTTAGAATTTATCCTGAAAATCATGGTAATCGTGGGACAATATGGTATGGACAAAATTTTAAAAATATATTTGATTAATTTTACCATACTTTTAGTAAATTTTACCGTACTTTAAATTTTACTATACTTTTAGTAAAATTAATTAAACATATTTTATATTTTATTGTGATGGGTAATATTATTTTTTATCGTGATAAATATTAATCAGAGAAATTCTCGTAAAATTCTTTCCATACTATATATTATCCCATGATTACCATTATTTTCGGAGTAAATTCTAAGAGAAAATTCTCTCTGTGTAACTATTATACGTATATGATATATATATTGTGAGTTGAAAGTAGTCAAATATTTTCTAGGTAAACAGAATGTTGTTTACCATCACGGAAATTAATTCCGCGATACGTCTGATATTATCACCGTGACTGGTACATAAGGGAGTGAATTGGAAGCACGCCAGCTGCCGGCGGGGTCCCGGATTCGTTCCGTCGAATAAAATGGGTATGAATGAGCGATGAATTTAAAGAGCGGACTCTGCGCGGAAATCGTCGACTCTCTGCGGCAGCGAAAAAAGATTTTTTTATGAGCGTCCCGTTGTTGTTGCCTCGTTTCGTTAGTCTCGAATGGGTGTCGTCCAACGTGACTAACGCCAGACCATTGTATCCGAATTTTTGATCCGTTGTGTAAAAGTTTACCCGTTTGCGTGCCGTCAAACGACGAAAATATTGAACCGAAAATGGTTACTTCGTATCGCGCGCACGCGAATAGAATAAATCAACAATAGAATAAATAAAATAATAATTGTGAAATAAATTCTGCTTTTTCTCCCGTTACGTAATAATCTTTCTTTTCCTTCTTTACGTAAGTTTTATCTGTGTGATAGAATAAAGAAAAAGAAAAACGCGCAAGATCATGAATAATTTCTGTGAAATCTCGTGCCATCTCGACCTTTTATGTTTTTTTGCGATTATTATTATTTTTTTTCTTTTTTTAATCGATTTATCGTCGACAATGACAATTAACTCGAAATAATAGACATCGGTTTTCTCTCCTTCTCTTCCTTCTCTCGTACCCATCGATTTCGCGCCGCCGTGATGCACATGCGTGTTTGTGCATATCTCATGAGTAGAGAAGAAGAGAAGAGAGTACCGCAAGTATGCGAGGAAGACGGAGCTATTGAAATACACAACCAGTATGCCAATGCACACGATTGAAAAGGCGAGTGGTAGACAGAAAGAAAAAGACGGAAAACGTTGGGGCGAGTGTATCCGGTCATTGCCACGTCTCTAGTGCTCGTTCATTTGATTTGTCTCCCCCATTCTATCTACTACATGCATTAGGAAGCATTTGCACAGCAAAATGCATAGGTACATGACATTTGCGCTTCTGAATTTTGTGCCAATTTTTTTTTATTTTGTAGATAACTACTTTGATTAAAAAATAATTATTTTCACATGTATATGTATATATGTATAATAATTTTATAACATCTCTAAAATTATTATTTATATAAAATAAATAAATATTTATTAGAAATATATGAAATTCTGAAATGTAACGAACAGAAAGATCCGCAATAACATTTATTTCCAGCCAGAGATGCAAATTAAATGCACGACTCTCTCTCTCTCTCTCTCTCTCTCTCTCTCTCTCTCTCTCTCTCTCTCTCTCTCTCTCTCTCTCTCTCTCTCTCTCTCTCTCTCTCTCTTTCTCTCTTTTATCGGGTCGATATATTATATTTCGGCTTCATTTTACTCTTAATTACCCATTATTACACGGCTGTTGTTCAAAATAATGTTTTTTAACTGATTATTATATGGGGAAGCTTTTGTTGTTTTATAATAATGTTATTTTACATCTTTTAGTAATACACATTTAATTTATTATTCACGATGCTCAAACTCAATAATTAATACTTGTCGCTTTGTGACGATGCATTGATGTAATTAATAAACGCAATGGACCGTAGACTTGTTTATCATGCAATATTATTTAGCTTTCGGTATGAGAAAATATCGTGTGCGCGAAATTTTCATCGTATAATAACGTTTTATGTTTTTAAGGAAAAAATTATATTATAAAATAATTTAAAATTTCAATGCAATTTAATTTTTAATAACGATATCTCTAGTTTGAAAATATAGATTGTCGCATTTATAAATATTTAAAAGAGAAATTTTGAAAATTACATTTTTATAATTAAATGTAGATATCCCAATCTAAGATATAGTAATTTACTAATAATTTGTTTTCAACTTAAATATGCCAGTAAAAATATATTATTTATTCTCTTTATACAAGTCATTTTCTATTAAAAACTGAATAATCATGAATTTTAAATTGTAATGAACATAATTTAATGTAGATTCGATGCTCCCGATACATATGTGGTCGGATTAAAAGAGTGATGCCCTTAAATGACCTTTAAAAATTCCCTCTTTGAGCAGAAAATGTTGAATTGAGTAAGGGGTACCATTGGAAAGGTTTTCAAAGGCAGATCATTATTTGCAAATTATTACGACGTCTAATTTTAGATATCAAAGTATATTCGAGATTTAAAGTGGATAAAAGTTCCAGTTAAGTTGTTTAATTTATAAATAGTAAACGAGATTTTTTTTTAAATAAAATGAAACATTGCAATCATTATTTGACTGCAATATATGTATATACAAATAATAATAATAATAATATTTTTGTAATATTATTATTTTTATTATAGATGATACGAGTATTTCCTTGACTCATCATTACGCAAATGATGTAAATTATTATGATGCAACAATCAACAGTAGCGATAATATAAATCCTGTCGGAAAACTTTATTTCATCAGTGAACAGAAGTGGCGTAAGAATACAGTAGTGCCAATTTCCTTATTGCCATCTACAATTGACTTCAATGGAGTTTAGTTATGAAATAATCAACTTTTATTATTTTATTGATCCAAAATGGCTCATAATAACATGATAAGAGTATATTTGTAATTAGTGAAAAGTCAGCTTTAATCTGATATTTTTTTGATATTTTTTTTGTTTCTGCTCAAAAGGGGGATTTTCTCAGTTTTTTTATTCGCGTCTTTTATTCTACGCCTTTTCCCGTTCGTTTGCAATTTTGCTGCTCTCTTTGCTATGATTCGTGATTTATTTAGTTAAAATGCCTCAAGCTTAACGAAACGACTTAACAACAGATAACAATCCGTATGGCGGTACGCGCAAATTTGCATTCCGCGCGAAGAAACGAATTCGTGAGATATTATTGAAGCACACGCTGCCGCGCGGAGCTTTGTGTGTATCGCTCTCTGATATTAAATTTCCATCGTAAACCAAAACGTTTGCATAGAATATCGACGGCGATATTCTATCCCGAGATATATTCTACATTTGCATACACATCATCGAATATATATTATTATATGTTACGTTTATCTCTCTCGCGCGCGCGCGCGTGTGCTCTCTCGCCGGCATCTGTCATTATCTCTGCGCGGTAAAAGCTTTCCGTTATATCCCGCATTGAGCTAAATAATCAACCGATACAAATTGATTTATCCATGATGACTGATAATGCCGAACGAATATTGCGTCCCATTTATCAACTTGAGGTTTTACTTAATCCGATGTTTTTTTTTTTACATTATCAGCTGATTTTCCTAAGATATACATTATGTTTTTATCTATTCTATTGATTCAGATAAAATTTAGTTTTTATTATAGATGTATACTAAGAATCAATCACTTCTGAATATATTGAAAAATTGATATATCGTTCTTAATAATATCACATTCTCGAAACATTTAGAAAGCACTTTGAGAGAAAATTGTTTCTTTCTTTCTCAGGAAAAACTTGCTTTAATATATTATGACAGTTTATTGACTATATATATATATACATAAAAATACCATTGTTCCGAATTGAGAAATGTCTGTGAGATATGAAATATCCGATTTTTGTTTCGATTTCCGGAATTTGTTCAGCCGGTACTTGCATTTTGCAGCTACATAAATATACCCCACGTAATTCTCTTTTCTTTTGTACCCCCGTCCCCCTCGCCCTTCTTACCATCCCTCGACGCCTTGATTTACCCCGGTCTTTCCTGCTTTGGCATTGCCGTTACCTTCCATCGTTTTCGCCATTGCTGCTTCTTTCGCTTCATCTTCGTTGGCGGACAATATTTTATCGGTTTCTCTAACATGTTGCTATAGCAACCCGCTTGGCGACCATCGAGTTCCCGAAAGCTCGGATTCCAAGCTCCTTTTTCATTCGCGAGACCCATATTCCTCCCACCGACTTCTTTCGGCTATTATGCAGCGATTTGTCCCTAACACGATCAGCCGCTCGTCGGCAAAATTTGTATGAAACGTCCGCGAAAAGCGAGCGTTTTCAGAGAATGGACGTGATCTTGAAAGAATCATCGTCTGTCCCGAAGCGTTTGGTTTTGTTGTCTCGAGTGCTTTAAACTTCGATGAATATTTGACAAGAAAACTGTTTGTGCCAAGAAAACTTTCACTTAATCCTTTCGATTTTCCAGCGATACTCCTTTGAATCTTTTACACGTGTGCACACAGCGATAATTTAAAATAAACTAGTTTCTATAAAATACATTTTTAAAAATCTAGACTACTTTAACGATATTTTAGGATATTTTTTATTAGAACTTATTTTTATTCATTAAACACGACATCAAACATCATAATCAATAAATAATAACCGCCAAATCATGATAGTAAAAATTATTTCATAGCATCCCTTTCGTGACATTGCTTTCATAATATTGGAGATACTCTTTTGAATCTTTTCCACGTATGCATAAACGATAATTTAAAATAAACTTTCTATAAAATAATTTTCTAAAAATCCAGCCTATTTCAAGTATATTTTAAGATATCTTATTTTTTTATTAAACACGACATCGAATTTCATGGCATAATTAATGAATAAAAACGACGAATTATAGTAAATATGATTTCGCAGCGCCTTCGTAATATTGCGCTCATAATATTGGAGAGGCACCCTCTTCTTGTTGCGCACCCTCCGCGTGCATGTTTCTGTCAATCGCATTTTACCCCCGATAAATCGGAACACTCGCGTTCGGGCTACGTACAAACAAGTACGCATAACGCGCGTTTATTTCATTATGCCGAAGAGCGATGTAAAAAAGAGAAGCAAGTCGAGCGTGGAGAAACGGGCGGAGGACGGGACGAGAAGATTTTCATTTTGACGTATCGATTTTATACGATTCACGCAATAATTGTAGCCGGTATTAAACTTTAAACAGTCATCGATACGGGCGCGGTTAAATGTTAAATTATTCACGAGTTAAAATTTGTTGATAAATTTCATATTAATATGTATATTAGCACACAGCGGAGAGAGAGGACGGATATATCGAGCGCATAAATTATTTATGCGAGTTACGCGCGTTATGTGCCCATTAATGCTTGTTGCAATTGGCCGCATAAAATAAACACATTATCCGCGATCAGTGTTGCGTTAAATGTGTAGCCTCGCTAATGTGTAATTTCGTCTAGCTCGATTCTATTCGGAAGTCTTAAAAGTTGAAATTTTTGCGTCGATCGAGTCGCGAATGCTTTTTGGAATACATATATCTCGCGGAATTCGTCTTTCTCGAGAGCAACGCGTCATTGTAATGGCATCCTCGCAGATTTGTCGGAATCTCGGGGTTACCTTCGCATTCGCGTTTGTTCATCAACCCCTTCCGATCCTCTAAATGCCGTCCCTCCCCATCCCCTATATAACAGTCTGGACGAACAGACACGCGAGTGTAACCACAATGCCCTCTGGCCCTCCATTCGACGTTACTTTGTACAGGGCGAATCAAGTTGAATCGGAGTTCGCGCCGTTATAATGAGGAACATTCCGCTAATCCTAGCCTAACCTAATCCGCCGGTGTGCTGTTAATGACACAGCCCACACGGACAAGTTTTCCGTTCTCTCATCATATACGCACACACCAAGTAATTGAATTTCATATAATAATATTAAGCGTCGTTACCCTCGCGTTTATACCCGTCCTATTCCGTTAAGTTGGGAGAATCGCCATTTATTTTATAACACGAGCTAGCATAATGCAGATATATTGGGAGTTCAAAGTTCAAGATGCGTGTACATGGAATGTTTCTGTAGAAAAATTACTTTCATTACCCGTGTCGATCAATTTTTTTTTCTTCTAGATAATTAATGGACGAATATTGATCCTTTCCAATCTTCCAGTGAGAGCATCATAAATTTTACTCCTCTTGCTATTCAATCTTCTCACAATCGGATTTCATAAATTTCTTCTTACTATTGTATGTCGGAAGTGTTCCAATATGTTTCTTGACATGATCTCTCTCTCTCTCTCTCTCTCTCTCTCTCTTATTTTCAAACCTTTTAGCAATTTTGCTGATTTTTCTGCGCGTTATTTCACATAATTTAAATCCCATTTAACGTAACTCTGATAAGGATGGAGTTGTAAGAGAAAAAGAAACGAGAAAGAGTTTCTCACTTACTCTCTATGGTTTCTGCAAAACCTTTATTACAAAGCCGCGCGTTAAAGTTAAGGAATAAGAGAAACTATCTGTGCTGAGAGATGTCATTCGTTTAATTTAATCACAGACTTTGGTAAAGAGAACCTTTTCGCTCGACAATTGACTGTTTGGATTACAGGAGGATTATCATCAATTGTATCTCGATATCTCACGAGAGATATTAATCCGTAATTATTCTACAATTGTGAGTAAGAAGATTTAACGCAAAAATCTAGAATTTGGGCCTAATTCGAAAAACACTGTGGATTTTTTCAACAGCATGGTGATAATCATGCGATTTCGTGTCACGAGGAAACATTACATGATCTCTCTCTCTTTCTCTTTTTTTTTCACGTAAGAAACGCGAGCAAGATGATCTTTTCCGCCTCGTGTAATCGGGATTTTACGCACCGGGTTATTCATATGTTGCGTGTGTAGCGTACGTGCGTTCGCACATTCTAGCGATCGCCATTCATACAGCGAAGAAGATATAAATACTACGGGTGTGTGCGCATGCGTACGCGCGCACGCACACGGGCACAAGCCATGTAACGACCCTGTAAATCCCCCGCTCTTCCAGCCCCGCCGCTCGTCATAGCTTTGTTGCCACTCGAGGGGCTTTTATTTATTTACGGAATACATCCCGAGATTCAATTTGGTACATGTGCACGCTCGCGCTCCGCTAGTTGCCCGTTTGTTTGTCCATTTTATTCGTCATTCTCTCCCCACGATATTTTTTTTCTTTTCTCTTTTTTTCTTTTTTAATACTCGTTTCTCTCGCGACGGTGATCGTGGAATATCTTCTCGGGTCGACAAAGTTTTTTATCCCGTTTTTCATCCGCCATCTATTATGCTTGTGTCATATAAGTAGGAAAGTGTCGCGGAGAAAATCGAAAAGTGTGTCGAAAAATCATGATAGAATAATAATGTGAAAATCATATATATATATAGACGGTTATTTTCGTGGTCTAATACAAAAATCGTAATATTTAAAAAAATGAAAATATTTTACATCGATGAACTATATTTTTCTTAAAGCGTTTAAATGAGTTCTCATTAAACGTTAATGTTAATGCCGAATATGAATTATTTATTAGAAATCACAAGTCAAGTATTTTTATTTAATATTTTAAAAAATGAAAATATTTTACATCGATGAACTATATTTTTCTTAAAGCGTTTAAATGAGTTCTCATTAAACGTTAATGTTAATGCCGAATATGAATTATTTATTAGAAATCACAAGTCAAGTATTTTTATTATTTATGCAACATATACCTAGATACCTACATGATAACTTTGCACTACTCTTTTATCCCAGTAAGTCTTTACACATACACAATATTTAATAGCATAGATACTTTATAAAATTGAAACGCACATGACTCATTGGAGTCATTCACCAGCAGAAAGTAATAAAGGGACCTTAAGAAGCTGAGCATTTATATAAAAGATGGTATTTGAGCCCAATTGAATGTCGCGTCCTTTTACAAGCTTTTCACGTCGAGAGATGGATTTCTCCATTTTCTTATCACAATCTCATCCCCCTTTTGGCGTGCCTCCCATCCCCTAGCTTCCCCTTTTACGGTTTTCTGCGCTTATACGACTTTGTCGAACTTCCGTTTTCACTCTCGTTTTCTGCTTAGACTCTGCTAATTTTATTTCTTTTTCCTCTACATATATAATACACAATAGATATTTATTTCCAGGATCTAGAGTTTTTGATACATATAGAGAGATAATTAAAAGCGCGGCATATATATGTCGAGAATGCGTATTTATATCGCGTGCTTAGGCTTCAATTATCTCGCAAAGTTTCGCGTGCGATGTTTGGATAAACGTTTTGTGCTAAAATTAACTCGATTCTGTAATCGAAACTATATTTTCCGCGATAGCAACCGATCCGAATGATATACTCTATCGATTCCTCCCTCCCTTTTTGTTTCATTGACAATGCAGTAATATGCGAGTGGAAAAGACGATAAAGGAAGCGTGCGGCCTTCGAGAAATGCGGAAAATACGATAAAATAATTTGCGAGTGAAATTTAATTTCAGAATGATTTCTCCGGGACGGAGGTGCGTAGAACAAAATTATAAACAGTCGCAGATATATCCTCTGTTACCGTTATCACACTTATACGCCAAAAGCATTCTTATTCGGGGGTCTGTTTTATGCAAACGTCCGTTTACTCCGGAGCACTCGCGACAGGTGCAGATAATTGTGTAACATTGCAGTCAATAGCCGTTTCCACGAAGAATATCCCCTTCGCATAAGACTTATTTTTATAACGTTAGACGAGGAAAAAAATATACTGGGTTTTATAGGATGAAAGAAACTACGATATATTGGTATATATATATATATATTCGCGATGCTTTAATATACAAAACTGCATTTTATATCTTCTCGGATTAAACTTATTATTATTTTATAAATTTAGTTTTAAAAGTTTTTCTCGCTTAAAATTTTAAGAGCATGAACTGAATATTCCATGAATGGCCGAGAAGTAATTTACATTAATTTTTTTTTCATGTGGCGGTATTAACTAAAATTGATTATATTTTATGACTCGTCTGATAAATAATCAAAATTGGTAAATTTTGCCGATATTGCGCTGTCGAACTAGCATAACTAACAAACTTTTCATAATTTTATATTATCTCGTTCGGAGTTCAAGATTATCTCTAGTAAGGCGCGGGATTAAAGACAACGTCGAGAGAGAGAGAGAGAGAGAGAGAGAGAGAGAGAGAGAGAGAGAGAGCTCCATGAAGTTTTCCTACTATTCAAGATTATTTTCTACCTGATATTACGGCACGGTATCTAACGATGCAAACGCCAACTCGCAACGTAATTAAAGTTCGTTTCGCGTCGGCCGAATGTCCTTTTATATGCAAAGCAAGTCAATTAGAATATCAAACGTGACCTCAAACGGGGACACACCATGCCTGTACTAGAATAGCACGAACACCCTCCTCCTTCTCCTTCTCTCTCCCCCTTCTGCCCTCTTTATGACCCGCCGTAATCATAGTCCTGTTTAAAGCGATTTTTAAATTTATTCGCGTTGATAAACAAAATGAACGGCGTTGAAGGCTGGACGGATAAACTGGACGTGTCGGCAGGTGTCGGCCGTAATTGACTTCGTTGCGTTTTGATACACAACTCAGTTTTAATTATGCAAACAGAATGTCTATGCGAATAGAAGAAAAAAATGAAAATTCATCAGCCGCATCAATTAAAGATGTTCTCATTGTTATCAATAATTTAGCATTCACATCGCCGCTTTTGAATTGCTTATAATATTAGCCGTATCGCTACATCGTGTCATCAATTTCAGCGCTTCAATGTAAATGAGAGATTAATGATTATCCCCTCTCTTGATATAAATTTGATTACAGAAACTATATAGAAATTACAATTTATCGACCAAATAATAATTTTATATTTATAACACGTTGATCTATAGATGTAAAAGTTTTTCAACAAACTAAATTAATTAATAAAGTAGTTACATCCAAGTTATTAATTAGCGAAATGGCAAATAAATTTTTATTTAGGAGAGATTGTTCATTATATTTATTATATATTCATATATTCAGCATGGTCGGTTCTCTAGGGAGAGAAATTTAACTTTAATTTATTTAAAAGATTATTTAGTTTTATCATTTCATATTTATCCTTGAAGCGTTTTAATTTTATCATTATATATTGTATTAAATTAATAATAAATTTTGCTAGTAAAAATAGTGATATTTAAATTAGTTTAAAATGTTAATTTTATTGGAGTTATTGAATTACATTATTTTAATTAATTATCTTAATTAATTAATAATTTAATTAATTATTCATTTATAACGTGAATGGTAGTTATAATATTTTTTTAATTTTTCAGGAAGAGGAGTAGAAACAGAATAGATTAATATTTAATATTAACGATGTAATCATTAAATTAGAACTCGCGTGTCCCGTTTCACTTTAACCTTTCAACGCGATCGATCTATGATGTAATGAAAAAACAATTAAGTACTAATCAGTAGTGCGTGCGAAAACATTGACGAGTCGTTGAAGAATGCAATGCAACAGCGTGTATCGTTTGCAGAAGAGCGTGAGAAGGCGATTGTCTTTGTCAGATCGGCGGATAATGTTAGTTAAATGCGAAAAATAAAATGTGTTGGTAAAAAAAAAAAAAAAAAAAAAAAACGTTATATATGACTTTATATGCATATCGTCGCTGGCTCCCGCGCACTTAAGCCGAGCACGTACCGCGACTTCTCGTTGCAATTTGCATGCTTTTAAGAGGCGCCAAGCTTACAACACGCACGTTGTACATGTACGTACACGTGCCATCGGCCGTCTCGTTGTGTGTGGCACACAAAGTTTGTTATTTTTCTCACGCCCGGTTATATACCATCGCTGTCATGCGACGACAAAATGAATAAAATCTCGAACGGCGATCCGATTCTGACAATCAATGAGTCATCTATGTCGAGTTTGTGGCCAAAGGAATTCGCGCTGAGAGAGAGGCAGAGAGAAATTTCGAATTCAAACCCAGATATATATCTCACTCGGCGCGATATTGTTTCTCCGATGATCGCGAATAGTCGGCTGCTGGAATCAATCCAGTAACTCGACTCAGAGATATAATCTCCATTCTAATTCCATTCCACTAATTATTTTACCTCGTGGATTTAAATGAAAAATCTGCGACGCTATATGCGGCACGTGCCAAAGAGAAAATGAGAGAGAGAGAGAGAGAGAGAAACAGAAAGAGAAAAAAAGAGAGAAATAGAGATGTAACTCTTCGTAATTAAACTCGTCAAACGCAAACTCAATTTCGGAGCGAGTATATCTTCGTATATGGGACAAATAACACGACAGCTTACGTAATGACGACCAGTTACGTAATAATGTAGAGCGTTATTGACACTATTCCATCGAATGATAATCGGTGAAAAAACTAAAATTGTCCTTGGTATTTAAAATTTCTTGACATGCTAATGCCCGCTCTCTCTCTCTCCCTCTCTGTCTCTCATCGTTACACGTCTGCATCTGTGATGTAGATCGTACGGATTAATTATTGCTATTGTGACTAATAACCTTTCGTTAATCTCACGTTAATTAGCGGTCGCACAGTCCCCCAATCTATCCCTTCTCCCCGAGCCTCGTTCAAGCCAAACCTGATTTCGTGCCGGCATAAATGTCGTTGACAATGCGCGTAGGGTGCGTAATTTTGCGTAATTACACGACATTATCATCGGGAACACGAATTCGAGAGAATTTGCGCGGAAGTGTTCATAGGCGCCATGTTTGAGAGGTGCTCTCCGGATGTACGATCAATCGTCCTGTTTAATATCTATGGGCAAACAATTTTGGAAAGATTTAATTCCGGAACAAACGCTGGGCGAAAAATTATTCATCGCTGGATATCGATAATGATTATATCGTATTCGAGAGTGGATTTTAAAAGCGACAGGTATTCCGATAATGAATAAAATTCAGATGCTTGGAATTAATGAGAATTTCATCAGCGAATCAAAGTTCGTATTGTACCTTTTCGCATTCAATGAGGAAGTTTAATCAGCGCTCTGCTCTCTCTAGAGATATAATTATATAATTTAAATAAATTGCACAGAGAGAGAGAGAGAGAAAGAAAGAGAAACGTCTGTGTATGTGTAAATTATACAAATTGCAAATTAAGCGACGTGCTTTTAAAAATACGAAGCAAATAAAGGAAAATATTGGCATAATATCAATATCGAAAAAGTAATCACGTTGTTTGAGAGACAAGAAGATTATTGATTCTTATACACTCAATTCAGGTCTCGGGTTCTGTGTGCGCGGAGATAGTCGGACGAGTTTTAAGAGGAGGTGATGTGGTTCGAGGGGTGGGGACAAGGTGGAAAGAAGTTGCAGTAAAATAAATTATGCAAAATACTTTTCTTCCTCGGAATATGAAATCGTGGCGGCGAGTTCGCTTTACACGAGGCGGAAGCTGAATTTACTTTCCCATGGCAAATTATAGTTAATATAAAAAGATTACTTCATTCCGTTTAATGAATATTTCACTATACCGATGTAAATTGCAGAAAAGCTTGCGTTAACATTATTATTTTATTTTTTTCATTTAATTAAATTTAATTAAATTTAATTAAATTTAATTAAAAATTTATATTACCAAATAGTAAACTGTATAAATGTCAATAATAATAGGAGAGAAAGATATCTTGATTATTCTTAAAAGAATTAAAAGTTTTTTCCGCTTAAAAAATAAGTTTTGCTCGAATATTTTGTTGCGGATCAATTTATCGTCATTTAATTAAATTTAATTAAATGACGATAAATTGATCCGCAACAAAATATTCGAGCAAAACTTATTTTTTAAGCGGAAAAAACTTTTAATTCTTTTAAGAATAATCAAGATATCTTTCTCTCCTATTATTATTGACATTTATACAGTTTACTATTTGGTAATATAATATCAGTGATAAATAATTATTTATATAATTGTAATTATATTTAGAATATATATTTATAATATAATTATATTTATAATATAATATAATTATAAATAAATGTGATTTTTAAATCCGGCCATAATATAATTATATTTATAATATAATATAATTATAATTATAATATAATTATAATTATGATATAATTATAATTATAATATAATCAAAAGAAGAAAATTTTTGACAAGACTATCTAGAAACATAAACTTTTAACAATTCACTACGTATTTTCGAGATATATTGACAAAATATAGTTTTCACTGTATACGATGTTTTCTTTTGTGTACTCGCAAAAATATAAATTTTATATATACATAAAAGATCGGAAACATGTGAGTTTCTTCAATCGAGTTCTTAGAATATTTACAAGACTTCCGTAACTCCTCGCTTTCCCACATAAATTTTCTGTTGGATTGCGGGAACGGAAGCATCTTTTCGCGTCGTAACTCACAACGTGGAGAAATCAATGTGTAGAATTCTTTCAAATGCCATTCAAGAGCGCACCATCAACGGGAAAATAATATCATAAATTTTTCAGCAAGAAGGAGATGAGGTGTAAATGGTAAACTAATTTTGATCGATTCAAATATAGATGTCGAATAAATAAAACAAAATACAATGCGTTAAAAAGTCAATTATTTTTCTATGCATTCTTGAAAAAATGTCTAATTTTAATCATTTGAAATTTTATGATATTTGTTGAATTTATGCTAAAGTTATAAATATAAATTTATTAGTCATGTGTGTATGTGTATGTCATTGTGACAAATTTGCATACACATACAAATTTTGAAAATTGGTTTATTTTACGCAAGATTTCGTGAGATACGGACTGCTGAAAGAGCAGGAATTATAAGCCTTATAAGCCTTAAGTACTCGCCTTTCTCTCTCTCTCTCTCTCTCTCTTCAGATTTTTTTTGTACCCTTTCGCATTTCAACCGGATGAGAAGTATCAGAAATACCACGGATCATCCTATGAATATCTGGCCGCTGATTTTCTTTGCCCATAAATGTAAAAAAACGACAATTAACCCCGCGCGACGTAAGATACAAGTTTTTTTTTTAATAAAAAAAACAGAGAACCTTCTGTCTCTTCCGTCTGCGCGCATCGAATTGCGGCAGAATCAATAAGATTCTTAAGATAATTAACGCTGGCAAAGAGAGATAGAAAATTCTCGGAATGAAATGATGAATGCCGTGGGTGGAGAAAATTGGCGATTAATAATATCGATGATCTGTCTCGCAAATTGGCTCTCGAGAGGAGAAACGATATTACGTTTCTTATTAGAGAAAAATATATATTCGCTCTTATTATTTACATGAATTTCTACTAAAAGTCTATTGCGTTTCGACTATAAACGAATTTTGCAATTAATAAGATTAGAAATCTACGAACGTTACCAAAGTTTATATATTTTGAAATGAGAAAATTAGCTCTCTCTTTCTTTTTCCCTCTTTTTAATATGAATGTTTCTATATTACAAGAGAAAACTTTCGTCGCTCGTGGAAAATTCACAAACTTTTTCCTGCATCTCTGCTCGCTTACGTAAGCTCCTCTATGCGAAATCATGAATTGGGCATTGAGCGGTTTTACGATCGCTTTAGCGAAACTATTCGAACGTAACAGCAGTCGTAGATTGAGAACTTTCGCTAAGTTCGACAATTATTTTTATACGTCAGACGTAGAAATCAATGTGTGCCGAGAACGTGATAGTAGGTAATGATCGATACATCCATCTCATTGTCATGCTTATTTTTCCTTTCACTATTATCCTCATTCAGTTTCCGGATTCTCAGTAAATGTCGTTGAGATGATGGTAACGAATCATTCTACTCTTGCTAGCATAGGGATATAGTATAATGGATATTCTCCCCCTCGATATCCAATATATGTGTCCCACGATATCCATATATCTCTTTGGCTGGTTTAATATCTACTATAATAAATAAGTTTTTCAAATTTCATACATTTTATCGCTCTATAAAGTTGGAATGCTCGACGTTTTGTGACATTTTTATTAAAGAGCAATTGTGCTATGCAATTTGTAATTTGCTTAAAAATATATCTTTAGTATTCTCTAATAATTCATTTAAGAAAAATAAGAAAATGATCTGAAATATTAGAAGAGAGGAAAAGAAGAATATATGAAAAAAAGTACGTATACGTATATAATATATGTATAATTATATAAAATAAAATCTTATTTTTAAAAAGAAGGAAGTATTTTATTATCTAGTAATATTCTGATAACGTTGTTATAATGTTAGTAGTTATAACGTCTAATCATATTCTGATAAACGTTATTATGATGCTTATCTCAACAATGGACGATCATCTCTTAAATAAAGAGAAATAACATAATTAACTCTCTTTTAATTTTTAACTTATAATTAATTTTTTTAGCCATGCTTGTACGTAGAAAATTTATTCTTCAATTTAAATTTGTTCTTTTATATTGTGCTTTTTGATCTATTCTCTATCAATATCAATTAAGCAGTATAGATTAATGAATTATTATTGGCAACGTGTTATTCAACGAGATGATAAAAGGTATATCATCCGAGAATGAAGAATTTACACTTATTCTCCCTCGAGATTTTTCGCGAGACTAGATGCGGTTTACAAACGAGCCGGAAAATACTGCTACTCGCCGTCTGAACTCGTTATTACCGAAGCGCAGTGGGTAGAGCACAATGCTGTCCTTGCAACGAGATACGTCGTTAAAACTGTTTAGTAGTCGCCGAGATAAATTATAAATTTCTCGTTACCCGCAAAGGTATGCCGTAATAGGATATGATATCGCCCGCCCCAAAATGTAATGCAGAAATACCAGGCAAGAGCAGTTGATGAAGTTTAACAAGATATTATTATAAGAGAAAATTCTAATTGATTATAAAAATGTTAATGCAATTCGCCATGAAAAGCATTATACACATATATACAATATTATTACATTATATCTCTCGTATATTGTATAATATTATACATATAATATTAATTTATAATATATATAATAATTTTTATGGCGAATTAACATTTTTATCATTAATTAGAATTTTCTCTTATGATAATATCTTGTAAAATTTATCAATCGCGAGTTGCCAGTATAATAATTGATTAATATAATTGTTCTTATTCGCTTATATATATATAGACTGCTGATTAATTAATACAGTCGTAAAAGTACGTATGATATTATACAATATGAGATATATATAATATAATAATATATCACATATAAAATACGAGATCAAGATTTCTTGTACCGAGAGAAAAATTAATTCATTTCACGAGAAGAGAAATATTCTATAATTTGTAATATATACGTAGATAACATTTTACTTTCAAATTGCGAAATGTTATGACTGTGCTCGTTTCAAAGTATCGATATTATGTATCACGTATATGAGAGGAGAGATTGTAATTCTTTTGTATTATTACAAAATTTACATTTAGCCGTTGATCCTCCAAATCGTTCCTCTCGATCTCGCTCTTTTGTCTCGCAAATATTCTCATCCGTCTCTGATAAGAAATCTCAAAGCGGTATTGAAATTCCATTCGGCTTCAAAGTGCCACAATTTGCATACGCGGTGAGCTTTGCTCGTTGGTATGTGTGTATGTTGGCGCATGTATACGCGCATAAGTGCACGCGTGACGAATCCAAGAAGTGATGATCGTCCCACGCGTACACACAACACACACATACACCCGTGACCGATCTCTTCCACATACTCGCCTTTGCCTTATTTATCACAGTAATTCTCAATAAACCACTCGCTTCCCTTGTCTCTCGCTTACTCATGAAGCAATAAAAGCAAATTTACCGCCGCCCTACGCGATCGTACAACGTCGCTTATCACGCGTGCGTTTCACCATTTCTTTTTTTTTTTCTGTTCTTCTCTCATTCCTAAATGCGCACGTTTTTACGTCCGGTGGAGAAATGGAGTTTAATTCCCGACAGAATTCAACAACGATATTGTATCCGATATCCGATGTTAAACTCGGGGAAATCGTAGTACGACATGTATTTTTTATTATTATCAAACATTTCGAAAGTTTCAAATTATAATTAATATATTATACGATATGTATATTATGTATAGAAGCAGATATTATTTCTTTGGTCATCGCGCAATATTAATTCATTATTTCTCTTTTATTGATTAATTTAGTCTGGTTATTTTAGCAATTTATATAATTGAACGAAAAAATTGTAGCTCTTCACTCCATCGTTTTAATAAACAAGAATTAACCCAGCGATTCGTGAGATCAATCAACGATAATGACGCACTATTGATGCGGAGAATATTATTAGTGACTCATGTTTTCCAATTACTAGCGGTGATGTCGCGATCGCAAAAAGCATCGAAGGCAACGCAGATGATGCTTGATGACACTACATACAAACAATTAATGTATTGGAAAGTTTTTAATCCTGTTAAATGTCAAAATATAAAAAAAATCTCATTACGTAACACAATAATTATTTTACACTCTATTTTACATAAATGTCTAATGCAAGTAAAATAATATTTGATAATAAATAGAAGAATGGAAGCTCGAGTGGAAACTTTTGTATTAACGGGAAACGTTTCTTTGCCATTGAACAGATTTGAAACTTTCCGGATTCGAATGTATACTATAGCTCCCTTCTCCTGGAATATCGTTTATTCAACTCACCGAGCATAATAACCGTCGAAAAAGGCGGATACAATAGAGAGTTGCTCGGATCTGCTTAACCTTCTTACAACGCTAGGGGTCCTATCCCCGAGACCTCATTTTCATTCGAGTCGCCGTAACATCTCATATACATGACCTCGGACAAGCGAGCTCGACGAAGTGAAATCTGCGTGTTACGTCGAAACTGAAACGCGTGTCGCTTTCTGTGTCTGGGTGAGAAGGTCGAGATACACGAATGCGAATATATGCGAGAGGGAAAATAGATTTTCAAAATAGATTTCAAAGACGAAATGTTGCTACGCGAAAACAAAGACAAAAATACAAGAAACAATGAGAAATATAAAAGTGAACAATTTATTTTGCTCGAGAATGTGAGTAATGCAATCATATTCACGTATAAATAAAGGGGAAAAAATGAGATTGAGCTGATATATTCTATTTTCTAATTTTATTTCGTAAAACCTCGTAAAGAAATTGTATATATTATTAGCTTTCCATAAAGAAATTTAATAAGCAAATTCTCTGAAACGCGTGTCGCTTTCTATGTCTGGGTGAGAAGGTCAAAACTCACAAATGCGAATGTATTCAAGTGATTTGAATAGATTTCAAAGACGAAATGTTGTTACGAAAAAAATAAAAATGAATAAAAATACAACAAACAGGGAAAAATGTAAAAAAATGAAAAATTTATTTTGCCCGAGAATGAATGCAATCATATTCGTGTATATAAATGAAGAAAAAAAAAAGAATTGAATTCGAGCTAATATATTCTATTTTATAATTTTATTTCAAAACTTCCAACAAAATATATACCATTAGCTCTCGATAAAGAAATTTAATAAGCAAATTCTTTGAAACGCGTGTCGCTTTTCATACTGAGTGAAAAGGTCGAGAAATGTTATTACGAAAAAAAGGAACAAAATACAAGAAACAATGAGAAATATAAAAATGAAAAATTTATTTTGCTCGAGAATGAATGTGATCATATTCGCGTTTATGTTTAAATGAAGAAAAAAAAAAAAAAAAAAAGAATCGAGATCGACCTAATATATTCTATTTTCTAATTTTATTTCGCAAAAATTCAAAAAAATATATATCTTTAGATCTCGATAAAGAAATGTAATAAGCAAATTCTCGCCAGCGATAATCCCTCTTTTTCGAGAATAGATGTCTATTCAGAGTGTGATGTGAGAGGAAGAGAAAGGGAGTTATCGATCACATTCGCGCCCATTTGGCTCACAAACAGATACATTTCACGTTTATTGATTGCTGTTGCATACACTACGCTTGTATGTCACCGCAGGGCGGAAATACCGCGTTGCAGATCGGCCATCAATATTGGAAAGGTTAAGTGGCGGGAGAGAATAAACAAATGTGATAGAGTCACGTGAGAGCGAGAGAGGAAGGGGGAGAGACAGAGGGTGAGATGGAGCACTACATATAATATCGAACTCTCCTCTCACATCTTTGTCTCCTTTTCTTCTTCGACAATAGTTCACTTTCCCCACGTAGGCATATATACTTTCCCATAATCTTTTACACGGCTTATTCGACCTTCTTCGGATTCGAAATGATCCTTACGCCCGCAGCTGCGAATGGATCCACGAGGGTGAACTTCAATGGAAAATTGCGTGGGAAGAAATACAGAGTATCTGGATAGCATATTATTTCGTCGAATTCCTCGATAGATTCGGTAAATTAATCTTTATTGCGGAGTAAGAAGTTATCAAAATTCAGAATTGAGATTTTAAACAATAAATAAACACAAAATGTCAGTCTTAATACATACCATGTATAAAAAGAAAAATTTTTAATAGATTTATATATATATATATATATATATAATTATTAAGAATTGATTAATAAAATAATGTCAATAATATACAAGTATATATATATATAATAAAGTTTACAAATAATTTGAAATCCTTTCTATTTGTGTAATACTGACAAGCCTCTCTCGTGATTTTCCATTTCGTAATTACATCTTGTTTAACATCAAATATTGGTAGATAATTTGCGCAGATTCATATTATATTTGAATTTGAAACAACTACTAACAGAAAAGCTTTTAAATTAATAGAAAAGTTATATTAAAATTATTTATTTCCTTCACAAAAAAAAGGGAAAAAATCATGCTGTGGAAAAATTCTGTGAATTTTCATTATTGATATTCGATAGTAGAGAGTTTCTATGCAAGACTATAGCGGCCGGTGTCAGATTTTCTCCGATATACTGGATAGTGATTGACAGCTCGGTTATATCAATATATATATAGGATGATGGAGTTATAAATAAGGGCTTTTTGATAATCTGAGAAATAAATATACGCGAACGAAAGTTGCAAGTTTAATAATTGGAGAGAGAGACATCGATTATATAAAACCCGCTGAATACGTCTCCGCTGTTAGAATTGATCACGCTAATTTCTCGAATTATGTCTTCGCTTAATTCATGCGCTAATATCGAGGTCGACACGGTCGACGATAACGTATATGCGACATTTCTGAGTTATATCATAGTTACGTTAACTAGTACATCGGTGTTAGCGTCGATAATAAGGAGATCCATGAAGCTTACAGTCGGTGAATATGTAATTTTGTAATACATTCTCTCTATATTGAATATATGCATTTATATATTTATTATATATACATATTTATTTATTTATTTTTTATTTATATTATATATATATTAATATATTTATCTAGATATTATGTATATATATTATATTATATTTCCAGATCGTTTTATATAAAATATATTGTTCTTATATTAAAATTTTTAAAGAAATGTTTGAAGATAATGTAATAGAGGAAATTCAATAATTTACTTTTACTTAAAAAAGTTTTTCTCAATGAGAAAGCTACTTTCGTAATTTTATTTCTATCGCAGAAAGTAGAAAGTTTATGTTTCCAATTTTTTTTCTACGTTTCCATAAATTTATTATAACTTGAATAGTAAAAATTTTGCGTAAACTGCATTGGTCTATATTTGCAAAAAAAAATATGTAATTTTAATCTAATATTTGATTGCGAGAAGACGAGACATTTAATTTATATAAGAGCGTTATTTCATAAAATTAAAAGCTACGACATTTGAGATGCACTGACTTCTAATATTAGAAGAGTAAAAAATGTTTATATTGCTTTGGAAAAAAAATTATGCTTTTTTATATATGTATATTCAAGTGTGCATCTGTGATAGCATGTCTAGCGCGAACGACTTCCATCATTTATTTTGGGATCATGACGGTAGTATTTATTTAACAGTATGACGACGAGACAATTATATACTTTATGTAACACATACACACAGAAGATATTTTTAGTTCATGAAAACGAGTATGTGCCGCATAAACGCGTTCCGCTTTCTCCGCTTTTACGAAGTAAGATTTTAAGGTCGCTGTTTTGCTTGGTAATCGATACTATTATCTTCATGAAGAACGCGAGAAAACACGTAGGCGATAATTATACAGAAATCTTAATTCACTATGAAGACCGCTAATTTTATTGTCGCTGATTGCTGATAGCGCATTAAGCATTGTTTCATTGTTTAAGAATATTGGTGCGTCGCCGTTGAATATTTAATAAACGCAAATAGATAGTAATAAAAATGTATAAACGATACTCTTCATATAAAACTAAAACAAACTCGTTTTTTATCGAATCTCGTTGAAAGAGAATTTAAAATAAAAATTTTAAATATTAAAAAAAAATTATTGAATACAAAAATGGAAAATTAATCAGATTAATGTGAAAAATGCAAATGTTGTCGCTAATTGTCGATAGCGCGTTAAACATTGTTTCATTGTTTAACAATATCGATGCATCGCCGTCGAATGTTTAATAAACACAAATAGTAATAGCGTAAACGCGACTCTCTTGTGAAACTGTAACGAACTATCGTGTTTTTTTTTTTTTAATCGAATTTCGTTGAAAGAGAATTTAAAATAAACATTTTTAATATCAAAAGAAAATTATCGAATAAAAAAACGGAAAATTTATGCTGAATCAGATTAATAAATTAATGTGAAAAATACGAATATATATTACGTAGAAAGCCCATTCGCTCGTGTATTAGTTTATTTTAAATGAAGCCGTGGGCGTCGCGTTATAAATTCCACACGGCTTAATACAACGCCGGCACACAAGAGGGTTCGCACTTACATGGATGAAAGTATTTATGGAAACACTATATATATATATAATAGTCGTGTAATTAATCATAAAAATTTAATTTAAAACGAGCGTGAGTCGCCATGTTTTTTTTTTCAGTATGAAAAATCATTCGCAAAATTTAAAATTATTTCAATAAAGAGAATATGTATTTCAGTTCTCGTTGTGCCATTTAACGTTCATGCAGCAGTGATATAATTGGCTCTAATAAAAGCTCGCGAAACGTTATTTGTTCACCGAGACTTTCTCGGCGAAATTTTATGACTCATTGGCCAGGATGATCGCGCTTATATAACCAGAACGCAGAAAATGATGAGGAAAAATTGCAATTCGTATAGCAAATGAGAACCGCTGCAGCTAGCAGGTTGACTGTCCCCTCTTCCTCTCCTTGTTCCCTTTATTCCATGAAAGAGCGCGGACCACGTTACACGTTGCGAACCGCCTTCCAGCCGGTCGATACGCATTTAATTAATTAAGTCCGTAATCCAGCGCATGTTATTACTAATTACCAGTTTGCTGGCAAACACTATTGCCTTCCCCTTACGTTCCCCGTGTAAATTTTCAACCGCGGTTTAATTGTTATTTATCGCGAAAGTTGATAAAAACGCCCATCGTTACGAAGATCGAATGGGCGAGTGAAGCTTTCTCGAGAGGGGGGAAAAAAAGAAGAAAAAAAAAGCAAAATCGAAAGTTGAAATCCTTTTTAATACAACTTATTTGACGCGAATATAAACACACAGCACTCGCTATATCTATAGTATTATATTATATTTTTTCGCGCGTTGCGTGCTCCTCGCCGATATTTCTTTAACATAAAACGCTTTATCGTACAAATAACTTCGTTTTGCGAGTAATTTGAAGTCTACTGCGGAGTTTGTCTTCATTGTTGGATGGGCTTAACTTTCTATCGAACTTCTCTTTAAAGAGCGCTCCGTGCGGCATTAAAGAGCCCGGGCTCGCTTGTAAATCTTGCTTGTATCTTTTTTTTTCTTCTTTCCCCCCTCTCTCTTTTTCTCTATCTCTCTTTCTCATTCAATTTAAAAGAGGATGCGCCGTTTGCTCCCTCTTCTCCGCTAAAAACGACCATTTTCAAGCGGCATTCTTAACGAAGCGTTATTTTGCAGATCGCGAGACAGTATATATACATTTCGCGAATTTATATTTTCCTGCTAATGGAGCGTGTTGCTAAACGTGGTCTTTATTAATAAACGGACGTTTGAAAACTGTAATCAAAGAAAGATGTAAAAAAAGACCGCATTTCAGATACACATTGCTGATGACTTAAATTGCTATATATTACCGTCGAAAATTTCATTGCATTATCTCATTATCGCTATAAAGTAAATTTTATTGAAATAACGTCTCCGTGAATATATCAATAAATATGATGAAATAATATAACAATCATAGGTTTTTTTATTAAAATGCTATAAAGTAGAAACGTTGTTAGAAATAATAGTTCTTTCCTCTGTTTGCTGACGAATCAAGAACGAGAAAAATAGATTTTCTACCTTACTTTTGAAAAATTCTATAATACAATTTGTCGAATATCTGAGCCTTTCGAAGAATTCTCCGCGTGTACGAGAAAGAATATTTCATTTTTTAGTGCTCCTAGAGTCTCCATATTATATTACGAAAAATATTCTACAGAACATGTAGCACGGATTTTCTCAGCGAGGAAAAAAAAAATCTGGCGAAAATGGTCATTCTCCTCCTCTGACATTCTATCGAAACCTCTCTTCTTCTCCTTTTTCTGCGGTATATCGGAGATGATAATATTTATAGTCGGAGCATTAAGCGCACCCTATATATATATATATATGAGAATCGACAGTGACTTAGAAAAGTTTTCTCTTCACACGAAATCTGTAGCCAGCATTAACTATACCATAATCAGAGAGCTCGATTCGGATCAAATCGTGTCGCCGCCGGCTAACCCTTTCTTATGTCACACTCGCGCTGCGAGGTCTATCGGATATAATTATGCAGCGAGAAAAGATGCTGCGTTACGATACGGCTTTGTCCGTAAGCTCTCGGCCTCGATAAGATACGATAACCGTATTTACATCGCGCGTGTTTACAAAGGCGTGTATTCATATCGGATTTCATGGAAAGTTCACGGAGAGAGAGAAAGAAAACATAGAATTTTGAGAATCACTTGTATCTCACTCGACCGACTTTTTTCGACACGATCACGTTCGTAATTATTGTTTCGCGATTTATCGGTTTTAACCGGTTGGAGCGGATGACATTAGTCATCCACGGGCACGGGTCTGCAAGTCTCTTCATTTTTCTTACATATCGACGATTTCTATTTAAATTTTAAGTTTAATGATTAATACATGTAATTGAGTAAATAATATGCGCATAATATATGTCCTTTATATTTTAATTCGTCTTTTAAAAATGGATGACAGATGTCATCCATGCGACCTTTAACGTCCCATTTAATAGCGCGACCACTTTAGGATTAATCAATGTAGAATGTTTTTTTTTTTTTTTTGCGAAGGAAAACAAATGTATTTGACCGTTTATTGGCTCGTAGGAATTTTCAGCGACCGAAATTGCAATATCAATTAATTTAAATTACATTCGCGTGTGTATATAGATTATTATTACAATTTTGATATAATCACGATGTAATTAAATGCAAACAACGCAGCTGAGTGAACGGCGTTGAAAAGTTTAAAGGCCATGACGTCGTTACGAGAATAAAAAGAAAAAGCGAATTATGCCATCCGGCTTTCTGTAAGGCTATAATTAGCGTAAATTATAAATAGTCGACTCGGCTTACGCCTGTTAATTCGAATTTTGAAATTCTTCGACGAGAAAGAAAGAAAGAGAGATGAGACTGCTGATTTTTCCCTCCTTTGTGCATTCGACAAATTCAAAGTGTCTACTTCTCGTTATGTAGAAGTACGACGATGAAGTTAAATTTCGTTAAATCGGAGGAATCAATGGTAATTCTATTCGCGTAATCAAAGACAATGTTATTCGCCAGCATAACGGCGTGCCGGTTATTAAAACTTTATTAATTTGTATTTCTATCTCTCTCTCTCTCTTTATCTTTCTCTCAAGATACAGTCTGCGCGATAAGCCAGCTGCCGACTTGCGACGAGTATAGTCGTTCGCAAAAATTTTGTATGGCTTTCAGTTTCATCGATCCGGTTTCATTTGCATTCGTTTTCCCTCTACGTGTCTAAACTACCTAAAAAAATGGTCGACGATATGTACGACAAATATGATCGTATATTCTACCCTTGTGAGTCACGATAAGCATGAAAATAATAAAAGAATATTAAAAGACACGTGTATCGCATAAATCAGATGTGTTATTTGGATTATATGCGCATCAAATACAATTTTTTATGTACATATTTTCCTTTTCTTCGCGCATACATTACATTACTCAATTATTAAATATTTATTAAGCATTCATTGAAGCAATTGCGATAAAATTGTAGAGTAATAATATTTTTCAGACTTGTTGAGAAAGATAGCTGTGAGACATAAAATGCGACATTTTCATATGATTATCTCGAGATTAAATAGTCGATTAAAAACGATTAAAAATATGAATTCATCCGCGTATGCTTTACTCTCGTTTTTACAAAACGGCGCGAAGGTCATCGTTAAGAACTTCTTTTTTTCTTCGTTTACGCCGTTGCAACTTTGTTACACTATTTATGTAGAGCTGAATGCATTTTACATGCCGTCTCTTACGCTTCTCATAAATCATTTCCGTTTACCAGGCGGCCCGGTTAGGCTAACGTAGTCACTTTAATGTTAACGACTATCGATCACAGTTCGTACATTAAGTAGTCTTGTGCCTTCTGTGTTCAAGTGCGCGCGCTTACGTAATTATTAATTAGTACCCGAATACACAGACAAATGAGAGGAGTCGAAAATTCGAAAGTCCACGATCTTTTCGCAGAGTCTTCCCTCTCCCTCCCTGATTTTAATTAGATCTATCCGGTTGCTTTTTCGCGAATAAACTCGTTAAGAATAACTCCACCCCTAATATTTACCGTCGTATTTCGCTCGTAAAACACTCGCTTTCGTCTCTGTCGAGAAGCGAGTGCCAATGAGTGATTACAGCGAGCTCGGCATTTTATCGACCCATCATTCCTCTTCCGATAACGTCCAATCGCCATGAATTTAAGCAACGCTTAATTAATTAATCTCCGGATCAATCGGTGGACTTTATAGCGTTCGGGGAATGCGATCGCACATCGTGGTTTCATCGAACTTTTCATTAGAGATGTCTAACGATCGTCGAGATGTAAGAAAAAAATGCGAAAAAACAATGCGACGAATTTCAAACAAATACGTATCGGGAATTTTTAATATACGCGTTGCAAAATTTTGCTATCGATCGATCGATGTGACGATTTTTCAATATTTGGCTATTTTGCCAAATTGTCTCGTGAAATCAGCGCTAATTCTGCGTCTGCCAATATTAACGTCTCTCATCGTCGCGAGTTCCATTTGTCAACATGTGTCGTCCGCAAACAATACTCGTTAACGGTCCATCGCGAGGGAACTGTGCATATGAGACAAGCTAAAACCGCGTTTCGAATCTCGTTAACGGAGACACTTACGAATAGAGAATCACAAGCGAATGTATATTTCAATCGCAATTATCTACAATAGACGATTCGACGATTCTCAGATCTTCAATCTTGTATTTTGCAATCAAATGCAGATATACGTATAAGCGTCGCGATCTTTCTTATTTCTATTTAATTGATAAAATTATTATTTTTGAAATTAACATTCTTATTACCTTTGCAAAATTTAATATTCCGGCAGAGATGAGAATTTTTTCTTTTAAAGAGCAAAATATCTGACGTAATCTAATAAATGCAAAATTAAATGTAATAAATGCAAAATTAAATGTTATTGCAGAAATGAGAATTTTTCTTTATGAAGCAAAATATCTGACGTAATCTTTATCGAGAATTCTGATATAATCTTGCTATTTATTTTATACTCCTCTTGATCGCATGTTGGATAAGATTTCGATAAAGTTTACTGGGAAGGACGCTATACATATATTTAGCTATTCCCTTAGAAACGTAAGTTGGTTAGTTAATTAGTTTTCATTAATTTACCAAAATAATAGTTTCGAATAAATTAAAATTATATAAGATACAGAACTTTTCACATATGTTATCTATACAGATCGCAATTCATTTTTTTTTTTTTTTTTTAGATCGTTTGCATTAATTAATTTTTACCATAATGTTATATCTGACTATTATCTTTATTACGGTTAGTATATCGCAAGGAAGAGCATCGATCATACAAATGCGCACGCGTGAGTTCTCTCGGGATTGAAGGCAAAGCTGCTTCTGCACCGCTTGTCAGACACGATGAAGGGCAGAGTCCCTTATGATTAATCTGCGCCTCGCATCGCGATATCAGAATTACCTCCGACTTTGTTCCCATATTATCTGAACGGCTAATCTCTGTAATTTGGAACGCGGAGTGCTCAAAAGGCGTCAAGCAACGAATATTGCTTTGAAATCGCGTGAGTCTGAGAGTCTCGACTTTAAGAACCAGACGGTGGATCACGAAATATTTCGTAATAACATGCAGCTGCATCGCGCATGTTACTTATGTATGTTTTGCACGCGTATATTCTCAATAGTCTCTCTGTATTTTGAAATAAACCGATATCGCGAGGAAGAGATGAAATTGGCTCGTTTATATTGAACTCTTAATTGGACAGATGAAGTTTTAATTGATATTCTCGGCGAGTATTTCTAAAATACACTGACAGTTTCTTCAGTACGATTCATTCGCGCGAGAATGAAAAATCCGTTATTTACTGCGCGAAGCAAGACATTATGATCAATTTAAATCGCATAAAAATCTTGCGCGCGCGTTGTTTTGATTTATTCATATTTTGTTGCCGGCAAATAAAATACAGCGTCCAATTTTTTTTTTTTAAACATAAAAACCTCAATTCCTACCTTTTCCAGCTTGAAAGTATATTGTAGCGCGGATGCGGAAAAGCTGTCATTTATAAACAAAACCGTACCGACGCGATATAAATATTTGTTCATGTAAACGCGGATACAATGCATGTATGTCCCTCTGAAATACAATACAATTTTCCAATTTTGTTGTACCGCGCGTTTTTTGGGGAGGACTGGTAAGCGCCGATTCTTTTTTTCATCTCGCCTCGCGCGATTGCAGTTTCAACCCGGAAACTCCCTCGAAAAGCGACGTTTGTGACTGAAATTCTCGAATTACCGTTGGAAACTGATCGCCTGTCATGGCACGGTTAACTTTTGCGTAGACTTGCACGAATTCGAATGTCAGTTTGATATATGGATTTATCGATATATAATACACGTCTCTATCTTAATTATTTTATAGATAATCTGATTAAATCTTATTTCAACAAATCTGTCCGTAAGAGAGAGAGGATAAGCCAATTTCGCTGTTTTTCTCTCTTTCTGGGAATATAGCTCCGGCTATAAAACAGATTAGGAACAGCGGATTCGCGTTACTCACGGTTAGTTTTAACCGGGATTGGTGTAACCGGCTTTGAAACGTCTCGCGTGTTATCGACCCGGCAGAGAGCTACATCGCAGGACGATTCCATAGATTAGCGTTTCGCATAAAAGCGCGGAGTTAAGTATTTTGACAGCAACAGCTGTCAAACTGACAGCGTGACAGCGCTGACCATGAATTGGCCTCGATGACCTGTTTGAGTGCGCGATGCTCTAACGAAACACTGCAATTAATTCGCGCGAGAAAGACTTTTAATAAAAAAAAAAAAAAAAAAATCAAATATCGCAAAAAAAAAATTAAAATTAAAAATTAAAGAAATTAAAGTACACGGTAAATTATCCGCGTATTTCTCTTTTGGCCTCGTGTCATACACTCGCGATTCGACAGGATTCTCTGGAATAAGTTTCATGGCAATGTTCCAAGTCGAGTTACGCTCTTACATTAAATATCCGCGCGCTGAGCACCGTGGAAAATTGTTGAATTTAGGAGGCATAATTGAATAAAGAACGCGCTGTAGATATTAAAACGCCCACGGTTACAAGGAACAAAACCGACGAATTTTACGAAAATGTGCGCGCGGTCTGGCTACCTAAAATCATCTGACATACATGCGCAAATTTTAATGCCTGTCAGCGTATATATAAAGATGTAAATGCAGCTGCCTATGGAGAGCCAAGGACCTTGCATATATACTTCACCCCCTTATTTCTTATATGGGGAAATTATATTTCAAGCATAATTATATTCGAGGTATATAGAGAAATACGGAATGATATTTCGTGAAATTCCGTAATGCGACGGCGAGTAACTTGATTGATTTGCTTAAGCAATTTGATTAATTTGCAATTTCCTCCTTAGTACGTAACAGTAAATAACGACCTCGACTAGGAGGATAACCTAGTTTCACTGAGAGATATTCTAAGGGCAAATTCATTTTATGTTCAATTAAGTATCATAATTTATTACCGTTTCGCATTATTTCGATTGTGGTTTATCTTCACGAAATTACATAATTGTAATTATGATAAATATTATAATATTTATAAAATTATTATTATAAAATATTAATCATTATAAATACTTGATAAATATTTTTCACAATATCATATGTTTTTATACATCTGTTTAAAAAAAAATGTTTATTTTAATATCGCGTATCCGGGAACGCGCGCTACGCTATACAAAGTATCGAAATATGCGAATTATTTTTAACAATATCCTTTTCACAATGCGGTCGCCGCGCCATCGCGAAAATCCTACCTCGCTGAAGAATTTAATATGACCGGAATATAATTCCGGAAGATCTTCGGTTCCGAAATTCGCCGCCGATGAAAAGAGAACTTGACTACTTCTTCGTGCGATCGAAAATTGCTCGTCTAGAAGTTTCTCACAACGTCGGGATGCGCGTCTCATAACGCGCTCACCACTTCGGTGCCTCGCAAACAAATTTCTAACTCGGCATCGAGCGGACCCCTGTTCCGCCATCCTCTCTAACTCCCTATCCTCCCCTCCTCTCGATCCAAACCAATGTATATAATAAATTTCCTTCCCTCGCCTTTCTCATTCTCGCGAGATTTCATTCGCGCGACGCTGTCAGACATTGTCTGTCAGTCAGTTTTACTCACTTTTTGAGAATTGCTCCGCAATGTTGCATGAAAGCTGTGCATTCGCGAACAGTTATACTAAAAAAGTGACGCCCAGAAAATTCCTTTTTGAGCAGAAATAAAAAAAATATGAAAAAAAATATCAGATTAATTTTTTTAAACTAATTTTTTACTGACGAAAAAGTAAAAATATATATACTTTTATCATGTTATCATGGACCGTTTTGAATCAATGAAATAATAAAAGTTGATTATTTTATAATTAAAATATCCATTGAAATCAAGTTTGTAGATGACAATAAGGAAATTGGCACTGCCATATTCTTATGCCACTTCAGTTCAATGATGAAATAAATTTTTTCGACAGTATTTATATTGTCGCTATTGTCGATTGTTGCATCATAATAATTTACATCATTTGCGTAATGATGAGTCAAGGAAATATTCGTACCATCTATAATAAAAATAATAATAACATTTGTTATGATATCAGCTATATAACATTTTGTAATGTTATTATTTTTATTATAGATGATACAAATATTTCCTTAATATCATTACGCAAATGATGTAAATTATTATCATGCAACAATCAACAATAACGATAATATAAATCCTGTCGAAAAAATCTAGGCATTACTCTTAGATTTACTAGTTCATTTTGGTAATATCGAAAAAGCACGTTGAATTATAGATTTATAAGATTATAGATTAGATATTATTAATTTTAGAAAGTAGAAAGTAGAAAATTAAGAAAATCTTTCCTGTTATTCTCTTGAAAATTCAATCAATGAAGTCGCTTTTATTATTCGAGTTGAATGCGTGAATGTTTTTTAAGTAATTAGCTTTAAAAGGCTGAATTTGCTCCTCGCACAAGACATTTACAGAATATTGGACACTTTGAACGAGCAGTGCAAAAACGATCAATATCCTTCGATTCACAACTTCATGATAAGTACATGAAAAGCTGCTCAATATATTCATTCGCGATGGAATATTATTACATATTGTAATATAATTAACGATGTTTCGCCTTAAGCTAATTGAGGCCAATGAGTATAACGTGATTTAATCATTTTCATTAGATACAATGCGCGAGATTATTTATCTAGCAATTAATTAACTGATTGATTTGATTAAATCATGTACATATAATATACATCTATATTATTATAATATAATTTAAATATTATATAATATATAATATTTAAAAATGCCTGTTTTTTCTCTTATTGCAAATGTATAATATATATGATGTTTATTTCAAAGGATATTAGGTTTAATTATGCATTCGCAAGAACTTGTTTACTAGATCATAATGTATACATGATCCAATATTTATTAACTAAATGTTTTATCATATAATATTAAATGATATGTATACTTAATAATATGTATACTTAATGAGAAATAATATAATATCAATATTCAATTTTCACTTTGAAGGATTCATTTTCAAAAATTAAATAGCATAATATTTATTTTTCTTTAAAAATAAAATTATAATATTCTCTCGAGTTATACAATATTCGCGACTTTGATCATTGGCGGGAATAATATTAATAGAGTATTAATATTACACGCTAACAAATTTATTACTCGCGATATAATATTAATTATAAAATCATTGTAGCATTAGTTGATATCATATATTATTTCAAAAAAGAGAAGCTATTTACTATAATAATTTTATAATATAATATATATATATATATATATATATAAGTATTAGAGAGAATAGAAAATTTTATTTATAAATCTTTTTCTCAAGAAAATTTTGATCAAATTGGTTTTTGATAATGATTTTAAATTAATAATATAATTAATATTATTTCAAAAAAGAGAAGCTATTTACTATAATAATTTTATAATATAATATATATATATATATATATAAGTATTAGAGAGAATAGAAACTTTTATTTATAAATCTTTTTCTCAAGAAAATTTTGATCAAATTGGTTTTTGATAATGATTTTAAATTAATAATATAATTACCAATCCAATTATAACAATTCAGTGTCAGTTATTGTGCATCGATGCAAATTAATATGAAATACAAGCTCGTTTGCAGCGCACTTTGATTTCTCTCGTTTGGCAAATTATTTGTTAGAGTTAATCTTTAGGAGAGAAGGAGATGCGCGCATGTTTAGCTCAATAGCGTTTTGTACGTTAGTGTCAACTACATCAAAGCTATTTTAAGCTCAAACGGGCCTTTTAACGAGTCATATACTTGCATTACAACAACAGCTGTTGTTAATAACCGGATTTCTCTTCTGTTCTGTCGCGTCATCGAATTTCGCGGACACCTTCGACCTTGCGATATTAATCGATCGGATCGAAATAGTTTAAAGTTCCTTCGGCGCGATTTTTATCCCCTCCCCCCTCTCTGCGTCGCACAATATTACGGCAATAAAACATTAGCAATTTATAGCCGGGTAAAGATCCTTTAGATCTTCCCTTTCATCGCTCCACAGCGAAGCCCCGTGGAATCTTTTATGCGAACACGTCTCCGTCATCAATCAACGTCGCGAAAGAATAACTCGGGAGAGCGTTTGAAAAATGATACCGGCAGGCAGGTAACTGCTTTACCGATGCCCTTCCTGCAACCGCCCGGAGATAGCTCAGTACGTTGACTGATAATGGGATAGATCTAACAATCGAGCGTGCGCCCGCGCACATACACACTCATACACGCTTCACGTAAAATGTAATGAGCAATTGCCATAACGTGCCGTTTAACGTAGCGTTAATTTGATGAATTTATACTCGACTGTACCCCCTTTTTCCCGATGCACGCGACTCATCAAATTCGTCGTACAGCGAGATGAAATCTGTGGAATCTTCTCTCTCGTTAAAATATATCTTCCTAAAAAAATTATGTTATTATCTCTGAAATAGCAGAAAACAGCGCGGAATATTTCTGGAGAACGTTTTTACTAATTTAGTTCTTTACTCCCATTTGCCGTATCTCTCTGCTGTTATATATTTTTACTTATAACGCCCGGGATATTGTTATCAGAATGTGTCGTTTGGATTTTCTTTTATAATCTTTGCCACATATATGTGTGTATCCGTGTATTCGCACTTCCGAAATAACAAAGCGACGATTAAGATAAGGACGATGATAATAATTTAACGGTACGTATTAACTTAACGCTAATCTTCTCTCTTCTTATCAGAAGAGAACCGGAGACGATGCATATAACTCGTTATCTTTTCAACAGTCAACGTAATTTCAAACCGTGATTCTGCAATTTCCGATTGCACTTGAGAGCTTGAAAGCTATCCTTAATTCTATTGCAAATAGCCCCTCCATTGCGTTTACATATAATAAACGTACGCATTTGTACAATTATGGCAATATAAGCGTCTTGGAAATATTGAAATTAAATTCAAGATATATATATATATATATATATATATATATATATATATATATGTACATATATACACAGATACACACGCATATTGCAAATATATTTATATAATTCGGAAACACATAGATTTATGTAATTTATGTTTACAACTCATCACGATTACGGATACACATATTTTGTTCTTAATTCCATGAAAGTTGGAAAATGTGGGAAAGACAAGAAGGAGTCACGACAGCGACTTTAATGTAAATTTGCGACCCTTTTTGCCATGCTTTGTACGGCATAAGGGGATTGTGGCGGCACAGGAATTGTCCAAGGTGTGCTCAAAGGGTGGGCGAAATGACTGAGGGTAAAGGAGACACGAGTCGGACTAGAATTTGCTTATTACTTTTACATCGCTATAAAGAACTGATGTGTAGGTGCGATTTCTCTCTCTTTCTCTCTCTCTCTCTTCTCTTGCACTATTGGAATAAAATATTATTTTCTCTTTTGTGTGCGGTTGGTACGTTATTAGCAATAAAACTCTCTTATGTGTGACTCAAATTCTTATATACAAATTCTTATATGTAGATATAATACGTAAAGTGGAGGAAATAAATACATTTTTCAAATAATAAATATGTACAGAAAGATCGAATATTGTCCCAAATGCCGAATCTATAATTGTTTATATTTTATTCCCAACAAAATGTAAGGTAATATTATTATATTATTATATTATTATTTTAATATTTAAAAATATCAAATCAATAAAATTGAAATTATCATTATAATATAATTATTATACACATCGACATCTTTTTGACATCTCTTTCTTATTAAACTATTCTATTTGTGGCAACGTCACAATAACAGTTATCTGTTGACCAAATGCGTGAATAAAAAATGACTTCGTAATTAATTAAACATATAAAATAATTTTAGAACCTATTTAAATAATATGGAAGATTATCTAGAAAATAGAATGCCTATTAATTAAATTATAAACAAAAAAATAATATATAAATAATAGATTTTAGATGAGTAAATAAATAAATAAACGCAATATTGTTTTACAATTTTTTTCTCTTTTAATATTTAATTTTTTCAATTTAAACGACTCGAATCATTCGTTTAAATTGAATTATTCGTCGATAGAGAACCGCTGGAGACGAGTCATACCGCAGGAATAGCAACCGCGCCGATGTTGCATGACTACGTTATGCATGTAATCTATTATGTTTGAGACTTATAGAATAGCTTTTAGCTTGCTGGTGAACGTAAAGGTCCGGTCACTATCCGCTGGTACAAGAACTTCTCTCATCTTGTGCTCGAAGCACGTTACTCCGATATTCCGATTGAGCATTAGCCTCATTAATTCCCACGCTCATTAACCGCTTCCTAATTGGCGTCTAGCAGAACGCATTCACCGGTTATACGGTCGCCAAAGCTTCGTTATGAGATTGTGTCTATATCTTCGAAATGTTCTAATCACACACTTATCTACGACAGTGTCCAACTAGAGTTCTAATTAAAATATATATACATGTACATATATATGTGTAACGTTTCCATTATTCCTTATCATTTGCATTAAATTTGTATAAAAATTCATAATTTACTATTTTAACTTTTAACTGAAGTTATTGTAAAAAAAAATAAGTTTATAATATATATTGAGAAAAAAATTTATATAAGTAGAATCATGAATTCATATTACATATAGATAGAGCTTACAGCAAAACAAATCGCCGACGCGAGTAAAAATTGTATTGTCTTATCATCGGTTCATTAGCAGAAGTTCCATTAGCAATTAGTGATCGGACCGTGTCGATTCGCGGAATCTAAAGCGAGAAACAAAGTGGTTCTCACGCGGTTTCTTGCGCTTTTCCGCGCGCGCAACGTCACGGCCGCCGAACCATTTTTAATTGCCTCGAAGATCGAGACGAGACATCCTGACATTGCGCCGTTTCCGACATTGCTCACAACAGGATGATTATCGCGCTTATACGCGGGTGAAAAGGGTACGATAATGGCGGCATGGCGGCTATTGTTTTGGCCGGGAGATTTTTATTTCTTTAAATAAGCCGCATAATCATATCCTCGAAAGTATTTTCTTTTTCGTCACAGTCCTTTGTCTTTTATTTTTTATTCTTTTCCGCGTATAGCAGTCAGGAATAATACTTATACACGCTACTTAAACGCACTGTATATTCTGTACGAGACTTTTATTACGATTGTAATTTCTAGTACTATTAAACAAATAATAATTTCATGCGCGGAGATTGGAACATGCGAGAGATATTCTACGTTCCCGTAACGCTTTCGCACACTTCCATAAATATTCATGAAATAGCTCGTTGCTAAGATAATTCAACTGTCGTAGGTAAGATATCTTGCACATATGCCCCTTGCATAATTTACATAATTCTCTATTTAACAATGATAATTATTAAATGTGTGTGTGTGTTGCGGTGAATTTCATTTTTTTTATTTATTAATTTTACATGACGCGTTATATTTTCTAATTTTTTATTTTATCTTATTTTATTAAAATTGAAAAGTGAGAAGCAGCTATTTTCAAATGGTTATTTTATACCTGGCAAGATTTCATTCACATTCTTGCCTTTGATTCTTTTCTCATTATATCATACAATATCGTTTATTAAAATATTCTTGGTATCTTCGCGAAAAAATCGTAGATAACATCTTGCATATATACCCCGTGCATAATTTGCATAATGTTATTTAACAATAATAATTATTAAATGTATGTGTGTATTTTGCGGAGAATTCCATGTTTTAAATTAATTTTACGCATGATGCATTATATTTTCTGATTTTTTTATTTTTTATTTTATTTTATTTTATTAAAATTGAAAAATGAGAAGCACTATTTTCATCATTTTATATCTGGCAAGATTTCATTCAAATTCTTGGTGCCTTTGATTCTTTTCATATCATATTCTGTCATATAATATCGTTTATTAAAATATTCTTGGTATCTTCGCGAAAAAGTTGTAGGTAAGATATCTTGTACACATGTCTCTTGCATAATTTGCATAATCCTCTATTTAACAATGATAATTATTAAGTCTGTGTGTGTGTGTGTTGCGATGAATTCTATTTGTTTAATGGATTTTACATGACGCGTTATATTTTCTATTTTATTTTATTTTATTTTATTTTATTTTATCAAAATCGAAAAATAAGAAACACTATTTTTAATCATTTTATACCTGACAAGATTTCATTCATTAATGCCTTTGATTCTTTTCACATCATATCCTGTCATACAATATCGTTTATTAAAATATTCTTGGTATTTTCGCAACAAAGAAAAAAAAAAAAAAAAAAGAAAATGGAGAACACGCGCGCCTTCGCCCAAACCTGTTCTGGAATGGCCTTACAATGTCGGGATTACCGAGCGAGATGGATTTCGCGATCAGCGAAACAACTCGATGTACAACTATACCCGATAAAATACGTACCGGTTTATATTAACCCTTCGTATGGTGTCTCTCGATATATACTCGACGCGTATTTCTCGAAATGCACTGGAAATAAACACGAAAGTCCCATTTAAGGACGTTGTGCGAATTATCGCGCATAGACTCATACTTAAAGCGGCGTTTCAACAATGTGACGGTAACGACAGCCATAAAAGAATATGATCAATCGGATGCACGACGAATCATCTTGACCTTGCGTGAGCACCACCAACACGCGTGCATCGATAAATACACGTGCATCGACCGCAACATTCGTCCGTCTCTCTTATCCGGCTGCGGACAAGGCCTTCGCGTTTTACATACACACATCGTTTCACAGTCTCGCCAATAACGATACCGATCATGTTGAAAAATAGAGAACGCATATATACATAAATTATATGCAACTCTTTTATCTTATCTGCTAAATTTAATAAGTAGATGGCAAAAATTAATTTAATTTAAAAATTAATAACAAAAATAAATAAATAAATTTAAAAATAAATAGCGCAAAAATAAATAAATTTAAAAATAAATTAAACATTTAATAACATTAAATTATTCAATCTTTCCAATTTATTGGTCTACTTTCCGAGATAAATATGATCCAGCATTAAAATATATTTCGATGTAGATAATTAAAACGTTAGTACGATAATTCGTCCGTCCTTTAGACAAGTCCTACGACAATCTACGACGAAGGAGAGAGGGTCGAAAGAAGATGACGTGAAAGGGGGGGAGAAGGGGGAGGTCGACAATCGCTGCGCGCAGTTGAATATACTCGTTTGCATTTGATATAGTCACAGACATTTCGCCCGAATGCCAATTCAAAGGTATTCGTCTAAATTTATTTTCAAATGGAATCCTCTCACTCAAGTCGTCTTTTATTTACGCTTGAATAACTAATGCCGCGAATCCACACTGTCCTCATGGATCGTTAATAACATTTTATATTCAGCGGACGTACATTTGCATAAATGCACGATATAAATGATTAAATCTTGATATCTCTGTATAATATAATTTTTTTACGCTAATTTAGAGCAACAAAAACACACACACATATATGTATATATGTATAATTTATACTGTAATGCAAATATTTCATATTTCATTTCATTTTTTTTTCAAAGAACGTAAATTCTATATGTAATTTTTATGGGAGAAACATGTTTCCAATTAATTGATGGAATATAAAGAAAAAATTTACTGTCGGTTTTAATCTGAAATTCTACGCGAGTATCGATTGCTGAGCTCGCTGCTGCAATTTCCAGTGTGGACGTTTCGTATCAGTTTCACGAGGTTATTGAATTAAAGAAGCAACCGCGCTCGATCCCTCTGTTATTGTAGTTCCCAGCAAGACTTTCACAGGAAGAAAACGAACGTCACGCTGTTGAATACTCTATCTAGGAGTAGAGAGATTGAATAAAATTCATATAAATATGTGTGCAATTTCGTTCAATTTTGTTAAATGAATATGTGTGTCCATTACCGTTTTATTATTAATTAATGAAATGAAATGTATCATATGCGTGTTTAATTACAGTCCGTGGAAAGAGATGCAAAATTTGATGACAGTAACGGATATATATATTTGATTTCATTCCGATCGCGATATTTCTCGTCCCCTTCCCCCTTTCCCCCGCATTTAAATCAGCAAATACCTATAAAATATATTAGGATAAGTATTAATTTAATTAATTAATTTCGAGAGTGCGATCCAATCGTTTCGAGGATTTGTCAGCAAATGTCTAGAGTAATTTTAATAATTTGATGGCGTATTTATAAACTTTGTGTCTTTGTGTGGCGCGACTTGTGTATACATACGAAATAATCGATAAAGCCCGGCGTGCTGGATTAAGGACGTTGGCGAAGGACTGCAATCAATTATGTTTAATCGTCCAGCGTTTCTCCTACCGGTTTAATGAAATACTATATCCAGTTACTTCGTTAATTCTCTGCGTATTACACAATATAGCGACAGGGATTGCGTATACATGGCGTGTTGAAATGCGCGTCTCATGAAAGAACGATTTTCTTAGCGTCTTCAGCCATCTCTTGGCGTGCTATATCGCTGGCAAAATCGGTGTGTTTGCCGTTTAAACATTTATTGAATCACAGAGTTATCATATTATCTGTATATATATGTTGGGAGAAAATGGCGTCATATAAATTTAGATTAAAATAAAAAATATGTGTGTGTGTGTGTGTGTGTGTGTGTGTGTGTGTGTGTGTGTGTGTGTGTGTGTGTGTGAATCAAATATTTTTGTGTACACGCCCATACGCAATATTTGCATACTACATGGCAATACTTGGAGTTATATATAATATGCAGCGGGACGAAAAAGGCGAAAGGCCAAATGGTGCAAAAGAGAGGAACGGAAGGGACAGGGCGATGAGAGTGAGTGTATATATGTGTGTATGTGTGAGAGAGAGAGAGAGAGAGAAATAGAGGAGGGAGCCACGAAGCTGCATCGATCCAGAAGCACCGTGTGTAAACCATCGAGCATAATCAAATTGCTTTTAGCTCGAGCTCGTGCGCGATATACCAAGATGGTTCTGTTTTTATTCACAGAATAGTCGAATTGTACAAAAAAACTCTCGTTTATCGCTCCAGAATTAAGATTCGACTTTTGCTAGGACGAGACGAGAAGTCTCCATTATGCGCGCTCTAATTGCTGGCCTGGTTTAATTGCCTCGTTTAGCAATAATTTTGCAGTCTATACAGTATACAATTTCGCGCGCGCGCGCGAAAAATTACAAATCAGTCGATTGGTGGGAATTAAAGAACAATCGATCGTTAGTCATACAATTTTTGCATTGATTTGATGAACTGCGCTTTCGAAAATTATTACCTTTCGAGTAGCTCGCAAATTTGTCAGAATAAACATAATTTTAGATTCTAAAAAAATATAATAATTAATATAATTGTGAAAATATTTTTTATATTGTGTGTTTGATGCAGAATTAATATAACTGTATTCATTAAGTGTCTGATGTATAATTAATTATAAAATTATTTAGCTAATAACTATCGATATTTATAAAAATATAATAATTAATTAGAGGGAGAGAAATATATTTAATATTTTTATATAAATAATGTGTGTATTAATATAAAAAAATATTTTAAATATGAATATATATATATATATATATATATATATATATATATGATAAACAATTAAAATTATACTACTTTAAAATTAGAGAAATAAAATTGGCATGTTAATAAAAGGTAATAGATATTCACTTCTCGAGTTTGACGTCTGCACAGTGACTACACGTGGGTCGATGAAATATGGATCGGAACTTTTGGGTCACCCTATATTTCCTGAAAGCATACCATTGGCCCATCTACTACTGCGTGCTCCAGGGTTTAATCTAACAGTGATTTATGCTTCCCAGCGGCTCTCAATAACGCTGATTCACATTACTTGCTGTTGATTCAGATTAATTCTATCGATTCTCTCTCTCTTTTCCTCTTTTTCTCTCTTGCTGTCAACGCGTTTATTTTTTCAGTTTTGCGAAAAACACGTTTCGTCTTCGATAACAATTTATTATTATCTCTAATTGTGTTTGCTCGTCCCTGCCCGGTATATTGAATTCACGTTGGCATTGTTACGATGGTATCGCAAAAATGTTTGGTTTACATTTTACCTTGCATGGTTAGCTTTTAAAAGAAGAAATGCGCGATGTGGATAAATAGATGCAAACTTTTGATACTCGTACTTGCATGTTATCGAAAAATACATGGCGCGGAGTATGTTTGTCTCTTGTTGCATTGATTTCATTTGATCGAATGCAATAATTCCAGCGTCGCGATTCAAAATACGGTTATAAAAACTTTTTGAAAATTTTGTATCTCATACGCGTATATTATTTATAATTTCACTGCTTCATCAATCTGGTTTCAATTAATCAATGTATCGTGTATATACTGTATATATTGCTTTTTTGATGCAAGTTTTTTTTATTAAAATTGACGGTTTTTTTTTTCATTTTACTTCGAGATCTCTTATCACCTGATGTAATCTCTCTAATCACTCTTGATTTTCTATAATATTGATCAAGAAATTGACCACCACTGCGTCGAGATGCTACATATCCCGTTCTGCGTATGAATGTGTTATGTACGCTCGGCGAATATGTCAACTGCAGTATCGCGGATTTATACTGGACTCTGATTCTTTGTTTTTTTTTTTCGTTATTTTACAATTACTCGTTTGCACGATAAAATTTATGCGCCTCGTAACAAACGCGGAATATAATTCCGAGCAACAGTGAAAAACGAAGGCCATTATTTAATTCGAATAGCGTTTTGCAGGAATATATCCATTATCAACGACGGCCGAGCGAACGACACACTGAATTTTAATTTGAGATTATTATTTTGTAATTATGTCTCGCGTTTACATATGACTCTAGCTCTAGATAACTCGGAAAATGATAAGAGTACAGGCGCGTCGTGACACACAAACATTTTTATCGCCAGCCGAAACTCGAGCTCTCTCTATGCATGCATATGTTTCTCTTTCCCTTCTCTTTTCCACCCCTTATTCGAGAGAGGGAGAGAGATATTTTGAAATTGATTTTAATTTAAGTTGCAAAAGGCCGCTTAAGAAGTTTAGTGAAAAAGGATATTATTTTAATGGCTACACTAAATAATATAGTGAATATACTTCACCTTTGTTTATACATGATAACATATATGTTTGTAAAATTAGATCCAGCAGCTGCGTATAATGCAAAAGGTCATTTACTAGAGAGAAGAGAGATAACTTCGTTATTTTAAAATATATGTATCACTTACTATACATTATTAAGAAAGAAAACTGAATATCAGCGTGTATACGAGATTATATATATATATATATAATATATAATATTTATATATATATATATATAATCTCGTATAAAAGATTATATATATATATATATATATATATATATTGTACTATAAAAATAATACTGAACGTTAATAGAGATATAATAAAATGTAGAAGCAACGTAAGATAAAAATAAAATTCTCTTTTCAGTTTCCATATATCGATCATACGTTCCTATTACGAACTTGTAACCGCTTATAATTTAAACCTCCATGAAAGTTTTAAATCTATACTTCTCTCAATTTTTGTAACCCCCTTTGAAATTTAATCATGTAATTTGCATCCTTCTATTCCCCCCTTAACCTTAACCCCTTATCCGCTCATTCGTATTGATAATTAATCTCGTCCAAACTTATTGTTAGTCTAAGCCTCTAACTTTATTCTCCCCTCTTTACTGCGTTTAGTAATACGAAACATTGTTGCTTATAATATTTCATTGATCGACCTCTTGGTGTTTTGCAATGATGTAGTTAGTATTTTTGAGTTCTTATGCAAAACTTAAACTTCTCTCTCTTCCTCTTTCTTTACCGAGTTCTTATATTTTTATTAACGTCCAATGTTAATTTTTCTATTCCAAACAGCGTATTATCGTTATATTTCAAAGAGCTAATTTCAACCAAATTAAAACTACGAAAACTTTTTAAATAAACGTCGCATTGAAAATTTTAAATAAAAATGGCAAAACAAATTATTAATTTTTTTCTGAGAGATATGATTTATAATAATTGTATTAATATTAAATTAAGATAGTTCAAAAATTATTCTCTCCAATGTAATCGGAGCTATACTCGATTTCTCTACAATAAAAACAGGTGCTCATATGCTCTTTACATGTGTTATTTACGTACAGCACAAGCTTGGGGATTGATAGGTTATCGGTGTGCTTAGGACGCGAATGAATCGCCATAGCAACGTCAGAATACATTTCCACTTTGATTCAACGCACGGCATCGCGTCGATGTCACGGCGAATCTGTATCTATTGTATGTGTGTGCATCAGTGTATATATCGCTACAGAGAGCTCTGAACTAGAGTCGGCGCGGCGTGGCACGTCGTTGCATTCGGCCGCACGGATGCACCCACGTGAAGACAATCATAATGACACTACGCGTCTACACACAGCTCTCGTTTCTCGTGCGAAAGGCGGAAGACGCGGATCGGAAATGCGAAAGTTCGTACGGTCTTATACTTATTGAATTTTACTTGATTGTTATTGTAATTAATCTTTTAATATATGAAATGAAAAAGAATTATATATTTTTTTTCTTTCTATATTAAAAGATTAATTATATATATATACTATACACAGAGAGAATTTTTTCTTAGAATTGACCCTGAAAATTATGATAATCGTGAATCGTGGATCGTGGGACAATATAGTATGAAAAGAATTTTATGAGAATTTCTCTGTGATTAATATTTATCACAATAAAAGTAATAATATCTATTACAATAAAATATATATGTTTGATTAATTTTACTATACAGTTTAGTAAAATTAATCAAACATGTTTTATATTTTATTGTGAGAGATATTATTATTTTTATTGTGATAAATATTAATCAATAAAATTCTTTCCATACCATATTGTTCCACGATTACCATGATTTTCAGGGTAAATTCTAAGAGAAAATTCTTTCAGTGTACAAGAATATATATAAAATAATAATTAGTATTTTATATACATATATTAGAATTATTATTATTTTATGTTTTATAATATATTTTTAAAAAAATAAAAAATTGAAGATTAATAAATATATGAGTATATATGTATATGATAGCGAAATAAATTTTTGATTACACTCTACGTAATTTTTTGCTTTTATAATAATTTAAGAACGGTTTAATATTTTTCTCTATTAAAAACGATTCTTTTTCTAAAAAAGATATGTAAAGTCGATATTCGCATATATCGAAGTTTATTGTTGTCGCTTTTCCGCGATGCTCATTGACTGTCAAGATTCGCGTTGTGCATTATATTCGTAGCATCGAGAGGCTGTCATCGCGAGGGTTAGCATTTTGACAGTTTGTTCAAAATAAAATAAAATAAAATAAAATAATAATATTAGTAATAATAATGAAAATAATAAACTTTAAATTCGATTAATATTTTTCACAGTTATCAGCTGATTTCTGTCAAAAAATATTAATCGCGGATAAAGTATTATAACATTATTTCAAACATATTATTTTATTTAATTTTATTTTTAACAAACTGTTAAACTACTAACCCTCGCGATGACAGCCTCTCAATGCTACGAATATAACGCACAATGCGAATCGAAACAGTCAATCAGCATCGCGAAAAAGATGCAACAATACTCGCGAGAATCGACTTAACATGCCTTTTTTAGAAAGAGATGTTATAATATTTTAAATTCGATTAATATTTTTGACAATTATCAGCTGATTTTTGTCAAAAAATATTAATCGCGGATAAGATATTACAACATATTAAAACATTAATATTTTAATATTTTCAACATATTATATACACCGCTATAGAAAAGTTATAAAATAAATAATTTCTCACTCACCGATACGTGATCACCAATAGCGGAGTTGTAGTACGCAGCACACGTTGATCTGAAAACAAAATATTCAAATTACACATATGTATACACATATACACATGTGTGTCGAATATCTCATAAACAATGCAGTTTAGAAAAAATGTTTTTATTTCGCATACCTCATAGTTGCTCCGCTGTCGCCGGATGCCTCCCCGGGCCTCCTCCTCCTCCCTTGGTCGATCGTCATTGCTCCTTCATAGCACTCACGACACTCGCGAAAATACGAATAATTATGATTGCCCGACACTTTACACGGCACTCCCGACGCGCGATACTTTACACGGCACTCCCGACACGACGCGTGAATCGCACTGTGTATCGCAATGCTACCTGTAACAAATCAAATACATACATATATTAGAATAATCTTATTATTTCGCATTATAACATACACAATATAAATATGTAAACTAGAATTAACGATAAATATATCCACGGATCGCAACACATCCGCGCGCGCGAAAACAGATTAAGTTGGGTTATGTTGGCAAGAGATTTTGCATCCAATTTTTCGCGAAATATGCGTTTCGAACAATTACGCCTACATATTAACGTTGAAATTATGATATGCGATTGATAAATATTACAATACAAAGGTTAGAAATCGTTTCTAACGATTATGCTTACTAATTAATTACAGCGGGACGCAGCTCGAACTGCCCGATACTCGCGGCGTTTCGGTAATGGCCGAGGCTATAAACATCGGCAACTTCATTCTAATAGCGCGCGCGATACTATATACATACATGACTTAATATTAATAATTAATTAAAACTCGGAGGAGATTTGTTCGAAAAGATATAGCTTTAGAAAGAAAAAATATTAATCGAGAATAAGGTATTATATAACATATTATTTACAACATATGACTATTTTATAACTTTTACCATATTACTATTTTAAAATTTAATTAGCAAATTATAACATACACAATATAAATATAAATATGTAAGTTAGAATATTTAATTAGCGCTTTATTAATATTTTTTGATAGAAATCAGCTGATTAAAGAGTTAATTTGCTAATTAATTTTTAAAATAATATATGTTATAAAAATTAAAATAATGTTTTAAATAATATGTTATAATACTTTAAATACGATTAATATTTTTGACAGTTATCAGCTGATTTCTGTCAAAAAATATTAATTGAAAATAAGGTATTATAACATATTATTTACAACATATTATTATTTAAATTTTTTATAACATATTATTATTTTTAAATTTAATTGGCAAATTAACGCTTTAATCAATTAATTTCTGTGAAAAAATATTGATCGAATTTAAATAAACTTTACATTATTTTTTTTTAATATTATTTTTTTAACATAAAACCGAAGAATGTTGTTTTAGTATATAGAAATTATTCATTAATTTTTTATTGCTAAAGTAGAGTGATCCAATGACGTCTCTTATGCTAAACTCGCACTTTGTTCATTATAGTTGAAAAGCGATTTCGTTCAGTTGCAGCCAGTACAAAGATTTTACAGCACAATAGAATATACAATACGATGGCACAAAATGGTGTCATATTTTCAACGAAGAAGTTTCGTATAATAAGTCCAACTTCTCTCTCGCAAAGTACTCCAACTTTAAATCAATATATTTGTTTCGCATGCGCTGTTTTATCGTCGAACAACGTTCAAAATCCGCGACTTTGCGCGAACTTCAAGATTGAATTACATCAGATTTGGCAAAAAATCACGATCACCGGCGTCGTAGACGGGAACAAAAACAATCGATCAGCGGAATCGTGCTCGGCAAGTCGATTAGTCGTGTCGTGAAATCCGAAATCTTCCGTGGACACTCTCGGGAAATCGTCCGTAATAAATCGACTAAAAGTGGAGAAAATTCGCCTCGCGTTGGTTGGAATAATGATGTAACTGAGATAACTTCTCCCCAAAAATTTTCTATCTATAGGGAATCTTCAAAAGCAGAGGAAAAAAGGAGAAAATAAAACTTTCAATCAATAAGAATAAAAATAGAAGAAGAATATAGGAATAATGTTCATATATTACTTTTAGAAATTTTCGTTTATTATTTTTACAAAAATGTTTAGAGGAAAACTCGCAAAATATTATATATTCGAAATAGAAAAAAATTTTAACGAATTTCTTATACGAAAGCTTATTTTCCGTCAAGTTTGTCCGTCTCACGCGACGTCTTCAATCGTAGTTTTTCGCGTGTCTTCGTCTGGAAGGTTTGTTTTCAGAATCGAAATTCGCCCGGACACGAAAGAGAGATAGAACGAGTCGGCAGGCAGGATAATGTAGCGATGGGATCAAGCGTGATTTAAACGGTACTGATATTTTTTTTCGACGAAGCATCGAATACGGAAGGTCAATCGCGGTTCTGAAGGTCGCGACCTTCTCTTCCGTGGAATTAACCCCTCGTATTCAGAATTGCTTCATAGCTAGAGCCTTCTGTGAGTTACTCTAACGTCGCGTTGCAAGGTACATTGCACCTTGATAGACGTACAATTTCTCATGATTATATCGATTCGCTTGTTTAAAATTATAACCGTTTGCAGTAAGATTTCAGAATAATAACGTAATAATTAATGAGTAGCTAATAATTAGTTTAGTTCACGTTAAAATATTTTAAAAATATTTTCTCATATTTATAATCAATTCTATAAAATATATACACAAGAAAATATAAATCTCTCTTTATATTTTCAGTTATATTTTGCACTATAAATTGAGTCCATGGAATTAGGCGATTATTAAAGGGGATTATTATGATTGATATATTTTCAGACTAAAATTCCATGTTATTGAAATAAAAAATAAAATCCAAGACTGTTTATTTCTTAAACGAAAATTACGCTTTGACAACTTTGAACGATGTTTAACATTGCGCGAGGAATTAACGCAAAGTAATGAAATGCGATGCGAGCGTGATTAAATTATTAGATCGGACAGCGATTATTCTAACGTCCGTCGATGGCTTTCGACGAGAGAGAGTCGCTTGTGAATCGATTGAAAATTACAGCTCGGGAATTGGATCGGGCCCATCGCTAGCGTCAGTTCGGAAGCCGGGAAGGAAAGAGACGAGAAACACACGTTGGGGGAGAAGCACAGCGAATAAGTGGGGACGACGGAATGAAGCCCATGGTGGAATGGGGGAGGGAGGGTTGAGGGTGCGCAGGGACAGAGGGATGTAGCGTGGGAAGGGTGGTATGAAACAAAGACAAGGGGAGCAAGAAAGGGGTTGAGGGGGAAAGAACGAAAGGGAGGATAGGAAACGATAGAGAGAGACGATAGAAGCCGACCGGGGTAGAAAGGTTATAGTAGAAGGGAAACTACTATTGGAAGAACTCTCTCGGGCACAAGAGGAAGGGAGGAAGCATAGTGGTAGTGGAAAGGGGAAGGGGAGAGTGAATCTGCGGGGTTGGGAGGAAAATACGAACGAATACACACATACCAGAGAGCTAAAAGATGAAAGTATAACCCGGGCAACAGTGGCTCCCAAGCCAAATAGAACATTATGTCACGTATAAATAAAGTCGTTTCCCAACTTTGGCCCGATAGATATTGCAACGCCAATAAATTATCTTCCGCTAGCTACCGTATAAAATCGCCCTGGGCGTGTACGAGGTAAATCACGCTTCGTTCGGCGCGTTGCACAATTACCGAAAGAGTGTCTTTCTTACGGCGCGCGGGTTTTCACTCGTGCGGAAAATTTATCGGATTATATAGAGTCAGTGGCCATAGAGAAAGAGAGAGAAAGAGAGAAGCCACGCTCGGAGAAACACGAGAAAAATTATTTTTGTTCCCCCTAAAAGCTCCGACAAATTAATATACATTTATATAATTATTATCGTTTGTGGTAAAGAGATAAATGTACACAGAGAGAATTTTCTCTTAGAATTTACCCTCTGAAAACCATGGTAATCGTGGGACAATATGGTATGGAAAAGAATTTTATAAGAATTAATATTTATCACAATAAAAAATAATATCTATCACAATAAAATATAAAATATGTTTGATTAATTTTACTAAACTGTATAGTAAAATTAATCAAATATTTTATATTTTATTGTGATAGATATTATTATTTTTTATCGTGATAAATATTAATCAGAGAAATTCTCGTAAAATCCTTTCCATACCATATTGTCCCACGATTAGCATAATTTTCAGGGTTAATTCTAAAAGAAAATTATTCTCTCTGTGCATCGATAAGTAAATGTATAGCTCTTTTCAGATAATTATTATATTTTACTCTCTTTCTCTCTCTTACACACACATAATATTAAAAATAGATATAAAAATAAATAGATAATTCTTCATGGAATAATAATTTTGTATCGGAGAGAAAAATAAAAAATAAATAAGCAAATACATTAATCAATGAAACAAATTTTTATACATATGTATATATATAATACATAGCGTAGATCATGAAGTCATTTGGGTAGTCATGCGATATGATATCGTTGAAGTTTGCGCAACGTTTGAACTCTGCTCAAATGGGTGATAATAATTTATGCGTTTAATGTGAAAAGCGGATGCATACGGGGCAAGTAGTAAGTCAAACTTGGCGAAAATGACATCGCTCTGCAAGCGCAGGCGAACAATTAAATTATCGGGGAGGCGCGGTAGATAACGATGCACTCGAGGGTGCAGCATAAACCACTGGGTTATGTCGCGTGGATTATGTGCATATATAACATTCCACGTAGTTGGAGGAAAGGAGAGAGACAGAAGAGAGATTGTTACACACACACACACACACACACACTCTCTCTCTCTCTCTCTCTTTCGTCCCGACACAGTTGTATCTCTCCGCGAAAGCTCGAGCGCAAAAGTTCCTGGCATTCTCACGTAGAGTCGCTACCTCTCAATTGAAAGTCGGCAAATGCGACGAGGGCCACATTATAGATAGGTAAACGTAAGAGGATGCCCTGTCGAACAAAATTCCTGCCCAGATTCCTGCCGAAATCAGCGAATTCGTACGAATTCTCCCTCGCGCCAATTCGCGATCTCTCGATCTCTCGATCTTGATTTATTTCTATCGCGCGATCAGACACGGAAGAATCTCTCTCTGGTAGAATAAAAGTTCTATTAATTATACGCAATCGATATTAATTGCCGAATTGCAACGTTTATATTACATTGATTCTTAATAGCAATTGTCTTGGTTGCCGAGATAAAAATTTTCATGAGAAATTATATTATTAAATTGTTATAATGAAGATACAATAGCTTTGGCAAAATGTTCTCATGTATTTGTTCTCATGTATTTGTATCAGTTGTCATTAACAAAAATAAAGATTTATCTTGTGTTTCAACGCGTATTTTCTACAGACGATAAGATAATATCGATAGCAGATAGATTATCAATAATAAATATAATTGATGAAATAAATTCAAGAAATTCTCTCATTAGAAATATTGCTAATTTCGATTTTCTTTTTTTGCTCTCAGGATGAGGTGCTGACGATATCGGAAAAGGTGGTTGTTCGTGTACACGATCTCGTCACGTGGCTTTCGCCTACATTGGAATGGTCATGGGGTCGAGAGGTGTCTTACCCGACGACCCCGACGTCATCTCCGGAGACCAGTCCTCTGCGATACGAAATGCCGCAGCCCCAGGTGCTAACGGACCCAGGAATCGACTTCTCGGACGTCGACAAACAGCAGAAGGAATACGAGAGCAACCTGAATTCTTCGAGGAAATTAGACAGCTCCCAGACGAAGGTGGTGGTGCTCTCGTATCCCAGGTACTGCCGTTACCGAGCGCTCCTACGTAGACTCGAGGGTGGCGAGCCTTCCTGGCTCTGCTCATCTATTGCAGCCGCGTTAGGGGGCTTTACCGCGACCCCCGGCACCAGGGTACTCTTCTGCAGAGACACCTTCGACTATCCCGATCTCGAAACTCACGAGCTACTATGTAATCATTTAGGTATGTATAATTGTTTATCATTTTTGGTTTGAAGTCGATTCAAGATTCGATTCGCAGAGAAAAGTCTACAATTTGTTTCATTTTTTATATCTCTATTTTTATTCAATTGTAAATAACGCAAAATGTCTCGTAAATATTGTGATACAATCGCGTGCGATCGAACAATAATTCTCAAAACAAATAAAATGTATATGATAATTTTTATATTGCTTGTGTATATAATTTTGAAAAAAATGCTTCCAAAAATTGAAGTATTTATGTAAAATATGTATTTATTCGTGTTATAATTAATAATAGATATATACGATTGTTCATCATTTAGTTTTCAATTCGATTCGCAGAGAAAGATTTTACAAGGGAATTTGCTTCGATGTTTATTATATTTCTATTTTTATACAATTGTAGATAACACAAAATGTCTCGTAAATATTGTGATACAATCACGTGCGACCAAAAAATAATTCTCCTCAAAACAAGTAAAATGTATATGATAATTTTTTTTATCGCTTGTACGTATAATTTCGAAGAAAAATACTTTCAAAAATTTAAGTATTTATTTAAAATATTTATCTGTTATAATTAGATATTGAAACACTTGTGCGTACGTTTATCTTGTAAGACGCTTGTAATACGTGACCTTATAAAGTTTACTTACACGACACTACGTATATATACTGTGTACGTTATGTGTATATTCCTATATATAGAGCACATTATCTATTAATATTATAAACATAGATATCGATTAAGCATCGATATTTATTATTTACTTTTATTTATCTTTTGAAACATATTAGCAATCATGAAAGCACTGGTATCCTTTTGATATTAAAATTTTATATAATACTTCTCTCTCTTATCTCTTTTTTCCTCTGCTCTTTCTTTTATCTAAAGTTATTTCGTATTTTTTCTTGTTTCATATAAAAAGGAGAATTATTTTTTCACCGGTTATACTATGATTTAGAATGGATGTCTCTCTCTTCTATAATCTTTATTTAAAACAATGTTTTGAATATAACTTCATTTCTGGTTGTAAAAAATCCATAATTGACGCGTATGAAAAAAGTATTAAATATTAATAACTACTAATAAATACATTATAATACGGAGAACATGGTGAAATTGTAATTGGAAGGAAACTTTAGACCGTAATTGATATTCAAATATTTAAAATCTCGTCAATTTGTCGTGCAAATACGATAAAAATCAATAATATAATTCTTTTATATATGTCAATAAATAATGTATCTCGCACTGATATTTTCACTTAATATAATATAACCATAAATTTGTTTTCTAATATCTTTTGAAATTTTGCATGCGAGAGAGAGATAAAGAAAAAAAAATTCGTCATAAATTCGTCGTTATCTCCTTGTACACAATTTTCAAGAAGAATTTGAAAGTAGGAAACGATCTTGAAAAGTGAGCGCGCGGTATTATTTTCCATTCGTTTTTATATATATATTTTTTTGGCGAGGAAACACAATAGCTAACATACATGTACACACATCCATACAAAGAGATGCCGATTGCAAACACACCGCGCCGCGACCTTAACGATGGACGGAGCTATTGAAGGACCGGGGGGGATGTCCGCGCCGGCGCTGACAAAAAAAACTGACTTTGCGGTAAACTCGTTTCATTGGGCCGCGTGTGCGATGCCGGCAACAACATCCCGTAGGATGTAATAGATCAGATAAGGCCCAAGCGTCACGAGCGGTATCGAATGGCTAAGAGCCTAGATCCCATTGTCAGCGCGAATCCGTCGCCGACGTTCGCATTCGTTGTTTTCTTTCCCGACGCACATCGATCGCGCGCGTAAAGCGAGACAAGCGAGGCGAGCGCGCGACGACACGCGACGACTCACGTGCACTTGCGTTCGAATCGGCTGATCGAAGAAAGAAATAATCGTCCTACTCCGTGCAACGTGTTCCACGTCGATTCCGCGGATCGAAAACGCCGGCGACATCAAAGAGGAGTGTTCGTGTCGCGATCGTTAAGTGTTTTTTTTTTTCTTTTTTTCCATCGATCTAATTCATCGCCATCGGGACACTTTTATTGTGTTGTCACGGTTTATCGTCTATCGCGATTCGACGAGCGTACTATTGTTTTGTGTGTGCATAAGAAGTTGTGTTTTATGTCTGACGAAGATAACGCGAAGGAACATCGTGCGATCTAATTGACTTGTGTTGTGTTGATTACATGTGCAATTTTCCGGGAATAGACTGATTATAATAGTTTCTAAAACTCTAAACTAAAAAGCTTATAGGCGAATTTATTTTCGTTAACAGCTCGATGAAAGAAAGAATCGCAACGTGTCGTCTGTTTTTCTTTTGCTCATCGTATTTTCACGGAGTGTCTATATATTGTTATCCGCGAAGTTTACGTCGTTTAAACTGTTGCTGTGAAAATTAGTATTATTATTGTACGATTCTCGATGAGGATATAATAGCGAGTAACTGGGACTTTACGACACACTGACGCAATGGCCATCGTAATGAGAATTCGGAATAATCAAGTAGTTTATCTGAATATACCTGGTAAGAAACAATGGAATATATTTTGTAAGGAAATTGCCGAAATGAATCTGAATTTTGCGTTCTCATATCTATTTTGTTGAACGTAGTGACATACATTTTGTCAACGTCATATACATAAGACCGATTTTTATATAACAGGAAGTTAAGTAGTTGACACTTCGTGTTAAATATGTATATATGAAAAATATACGAGTCATTGTCGAACTTTTTTAAAGCATTTGTCAAGCACGTGTTGCTTTATATATATATATATATATATATATATATATATATATATATATATATGTATATATATTTTTCAATTCATTTTTGCAGAGAATCGAATAAATTTATTATTACTGATAAAATTGAATTCTGAAAATTGTCGATATAATATTTTATAGTCTAGAATGATTGCACATAATTAAAAACTTACACAACACGTTTCACATGACATTTTGTTATCTTATAAAATAAACGATATAAACATATATCGGGTATTAAAGATAATTCAAAATTACGATTGCAGTTTCGTAAATATTGTTTCTAAATAATTAATAATACTTATGCAATCACAAAAGAGTGAGAAAGAGAGAGAGAGAAAATTGCATTTGTGGATTGCTTTATGTGGATATTACAACAACTTATTCATATTTTGTTGTAAAGAGTGTTATTAAATAGTTAAACTAATAAAGTTTCGTATGGGACCGATCGTGTATCATAAATAAATCGCATTAAATTATGTTACTACGAATTTTCGAGACACTTCGACGTTCCAATCTGTTTATCAATAACATTGTTCCCATCAAAATAGACAGATACTTTCTCGACCTTGTAACCTCGTACACTACTATGAAATATTCAACCGAAATATTCACATGAAATATTTACTATTGCTTACGATTATTATCATGAAACAATTGTTTCGTATAAAATACATGTGTGTTTAATTTTAAAAACATTGAGTGTCTGCTGTCCATGTAAACAAAATGTTACATGTACATAAAAATATATACTTCAATTTAAAAATGTATTATAAAATGTATTATAAAAATTAATTTTCAGATATGACACGCGAAATGAAAAATGTCTCAATTATCTTAATGCGATATATTTAATAAATTTCGATTAGTCGTTAAATAATGTCAAAATATTTAATTTGCCAACCTAGGTCAAAATATCTGACGTTCTTTATCTTATTGTTAGCTTTAGCTGGCGATCATTATTTCAGTCATCATTAAGTGACATAAATAATTTAGCATTCTTATGATATATCGAAACAATTGTTGTGACGCAAAATATTTACACAGTAATAAAATTGCTGTAGCTAACTTCTTTTTAATGGAGCCTTATTAAAAAAAAATCAATATGTATGAATAGAGAATGTAGCATTTATTATGCAAACCTAAGGGGAAAGATAAATAATTTAGCATTGTTACGGTATCGAAACAATTACTAGTGACACGAAATATGTATGTACGCAGCAATAAAATTGCTGTGTAACTTTAACTTCTTTGGCTGTCGAGTCTTCTTTAGAAAAGAAAATTTATTTATTTATGAATAGAGAATGTAGCTTGCACAATATGCAAGAGCCTGGTGGGGGAGAGAGGAGGTGAATCTTAACAATGATTTAATATGTTTATCTCTGTTTTTCAGCGCCGAAATTAAAGGGCAGACCTCGGCGAAAACGTAAAAAGCGTAGCGCTTCGCCGGGCGAGTCTTCGAACGAGAGCGAGGCCTCGGTGGCGTCGACGTCGAGGAGCGCGCCTGCGACTACCAACCTAGTTATTCCCACAGTCGGGAGACCGCCCTCCTCCGCGATACGGCGGAGCGAGAGGAAGACCAGCGCGGAGGAAAAGAAGTTTATCACCGACGTGCAGAATTTTATGAACTCTCGGGGTACGCCGGTCGGAAAGATGCCACTGCTGGGCTACAGGCAGAGTCAGTATCTAGTTCTTTTTCCTCGGTATCCGATGACCGGTCTTGCCACCGGATGGCTCGATCGATTTTTTTCAATGTTTCGAATTTCAATTCGCGTGATTCGACCGTCAGACTGCAGAGAGCTAACGTACAGCAGAGGGTTTCCTTCTCGCAAAAATCAAAATCTCACGATCACACGCCCCGTGTGTTTACGATTCCGAACGACGATTTTAACGGTGTGTCTTTTTTTTATCTTCAGTCGATCTGTTCCTGTTCTACACGAAGGTGCAAATGCTCGGTGGTTACGATTCCGTCAGCGCCGGCCGTCTTTGGAAGACCATCTACGACGACATCGGCGGTAATACGGGTTCTACGAGCGCGGCGACTATTACACGTAGACATTATGAAAGGTAAAATGTGTTCTAATAAATATTTAATAGATTTTCTTGTTACATTTCTACTGAACATTGATATTTCTATTTATTAATTAATAAATATCTTTTTTCTTCCTAGTAGCAATGTTTTTAAGCTGTGCTTGTACGATAACAGAGAATTTTTTGCAGATTGTTATTACCTTACGAGAGGTATCAGCGAGGCGAAGATACAAAAGTAAGACTGAATCACGGACGACGTACTAAGAGTATGAGCGTGTTCGAGGATTCAGATATCAAGGAAGAGCCTAGTGATTCGTATCCATCAAAGACACCTCCACCTATAGAAGCAATTTCCGCGACCACAATATCACCTCTGCAGCCAATAATATCAACAGCAACGACGGTAAATGGTGCTTTAATTTAATCCTTCTGTCAATGAACAGATTCCCGGATATCTAAAGCAATTTTCAATATTAAAAATGTGTCAGAATTTTTCTCCGTCCGAAACAAAATACCGCGAGTATTTGTATTCGGAAATCTAAAATATAAAGAATGTTCGATACTCAGCAAGTGCTATAAAGAAATTGTTACAATGCAATGTGTCAAAAAAAGATTTAAAAAATATATAGTTGATACATCCGGGTACTTATACATTGATGGAAAGGTGAAAGTTATACATTGACAGAAGGGTTAATTAACACGAAGATATATAGAGATACGTCTATCACATTTCTTATGTATCTTATATTTGTGGCACAGATTATTTATACTGTATCTCTCACTTTCAGACTCTCCTTTCGAACGAGAAACCCAAAGCAGAGTCCGGCAAGACGTCTTCGTTGCGTAGCGTACGAGTGAAACCGGAACGTCTAAAGTCCCTGAACACAATAATAGCCAATAGCGCGACACCTTCCAGCCAGCAAGCTAGCCAACTGCCAAGTCCACCGCCATCTTCCAACACGTCTATTTCGACCCCGAGCAGCACACCCTCCACAACGCCAACGAACGGTACCAGTAATAATCAGAGCGTATTGGAGAGACAGCTCAACAGTCCTTTGATATCCCAACAAGTTTCACCATCGTGTTCGCCACCGGGCTTGCCTGTGACCAGCGTAGCGACGAATGCGTCGGCGGTCGTCACCCTAACACCACCGCCGGAGAAGGATATGAAGGAGATTAAATTGGATTCGAAGCAAACGACTCTACTGGCGCAGGGAAAAGAGAACATACCGCTGTTCGGCGGCGAGAAATTCGCGGAGAAGACGATTATACCGCCGGTTTCCAGATCGCCCGAAGTGATCGACCTCGAGAACGAGAGCGATACGAGTCGGGACAAGATAATCATTCCCAGCTTCAAGAAACGCAAGCTCGAGATTCTCCGCGAGGGTGGTCTCGAGGTTACCGCCGTCGATCTGGATGTGCGGCCGAGCGTGATCCAGAGCAACGTCGCTACACCATCGCAACAGTCGCCACCTCCGGCCACGAAGTCTACCGAGGAGAAACAACCGTCGATGTTGCCGTATCCGACTACGCCCAACAACTCCGTTTCCAAATTAATATCCGTCACCGTGACGCCCGACATAGGACACATGCTACCGTCACCGCAGGAACATCAGAATAATCAGTCGCGAGCCCCGATAGGCAAGCAACAACCGGCTCATCACAATAATAATAATAATAGCACGATGAACAACAATAATGTAATGAACAGTCGGATAATAAATCTCGGTAATTCGAACAACGCTGCGCTGTTGCAACTATATGCGAACGCGAACGTCGCACCACCGACGACGATTCCGCAGCCAAACAATCGCTTCATACAACCAAACGTTCCGAATGGCAGGTTGTTGCCGCCTAAGGTGACGCAGTCGAAGTCGATATTCATGCATAACGAAAGAATGGTTTACGGGAATCCCAAGGATGTTCTTATCTCTCCGAAATATCGTTCGTTGCATCCGCATCAACAGTCGCCGCAGCAACGCTCGCAATATTCGCAAATGAGCAACGACATCGGACAAGGAGGTGTTCTCGATCTTACGCAAAAGTCCAACGAGAAACCGTTCCCCAGGCCCAGTCTAGAAATAGTCAGAGTACCTGTAGTGCCGAGGCCTAATCCGTTAAATCTGGAAGTGCGGAATTTTTCCGCGGCTAAGGACAAACCGACTTTAGACAGATCTTCCGCCGATTGTTCGAAGCGAGTACCTTTTCCTACCTATCAGAACGTAATTGACAGTCGAACAATCGCTTCGAACAACCTCGAGATTACTCTCGTAAATCCCAAGCAGAAAAACAATCATCATCCAAGTACACCATCTCACGTCCAGATACCGAGTCCACCTAATAAAAGTAACGCAATGGGGACGATCAGTAGTAGCGCGCAGAGAAGACAACAGCATCAAGTGAATGGAAAGTATGCGGTGAGAAACGAACCGATTTCACCGTATACGCCGAGGAAGCCGAGTCATCCCGTCATACCAAACGTACCGAACCTGAATCACCTAAATCACAGTGGAAATTCGTTTCCCAGAATGCAGGCAACGACGATGCCGCAACAACAGATGAGCATTGACAGGAGGAAAACGGCCGCGGAGTCTGGTAGGGATCATCAGCATCGTAGGATCAGCGAGAGCGACAAGTCGTCCTTGACGGCGCAACAACAACAACAGCAAGAGTCCAGGCAGAGTGAAACCGGCCGACGACACAGTTTACCCAGCATACCATCGGGTTTTGTGCCGACGGTACCACAAAACAATTGTGCCGCATACCCGTTGCCACAACTACCAAACGCGCCCGGCAAATTCATACCGATGCTGGACCCTATGTACTACCCTGCGTTTTACAACGGCTTGTTTCCGCCACCGATTCCGCCCACGGCCACCGCTGCCGCGACACCGTTTCTACCGCCGGAATTTAGCGCGTATTACAAGGAATTACTAGTTTCCTCGCAACCAAGACTGACGGGGATAACGGGGCAGCCGCCGTATCAGCAGCCGGCCGCCCCAACGTCTAAATAGACAATGGGATCTCAACTTGTAGGGTTTCCGGCATAGCGAGGGATGCTTCGATTACTAGAGAAACATGGATCCGTCGGACTGTTTCGCTATCGAAATATACATATAGGTATATAAATATATGCCGCGCACGAAGCGCGTATTGTATGGGTGAATATAAATGCGGCACATTGAGATTATCTAGTATCATTCAGTTATGTTGTTTTCATTCGATTAGTAGACAATCGGTAATTATTCACAGTGTTCGTTTATGGTGGAACAAGAATAGTCCCCCAGAGTCTCGTGCAAAGATAAAATGAAATATTGGACGGACGGATTGGTTACGTAATTGATTACAAGTATTTATGTAATTTAGATTATGTGCGTTCGACGAATTGCAATAATGCGTTAGAGTTTTCATCGTTCATTTTATCGCTCGAGATTTTGGAAGATTATCGATATTAAGAAAAAAAAAAGATACTCCCTGTGATAAAAAATGCGTTAAAATAGATTATTATTCAAGAAGACATTCGATGGAGTATTACCGTGGAAAATTGTTATTTTTATATGTTTATTTTATGTAAATTGTTTACGCGTGTTTTTCAGTTTCTCAATTGTATTGCAAGGCAAAAAATTCTGATTTAGAAGGTTGCATTTTCAGTGTCACGTTAGAGCTTCCAAATATTTTTCGTTACATTTTCCATGAAAATTATCTTTTTCTTTTTTTAAAGCGTACACACAAATGCAGATGTATTATTATCGTTAATTTCAAGTTCATTCAATTTTTATTTTCGGTTTTCGTTTTGTAAGGCATATTATGATTTATTTGAATGTACTGTGTGATAAAGATTCGAAAAAAGAAGAAATAGAAAAAGAGAAGAAAATAGCTAATATTTGTGACCGGCGGATCATCGGAATGTGTAATTGTTTACTGTATAATGGTAAATCTTATGTAGTAACGCTCGCGAAAACCCTATGTAATGTATAAGTTAGACAATTTTCATTCTAATAAAAAAAGCACTCGTACAAACATACACGTAAACACACACAATCGCATACACCGATCTGTAGTCACTTCTAATGATTAATAAGCGCACGCATGCAATGTTATAGCAGCGAAATGTATATAGTGTATATAATCACGTAAATCATTAAGCTAGATAAATCCTGCATTATCTTTCAACATTACGTAAGAAAGTTAAGTTTAGTAAATGTACAGGCTGTCTTACTCGTGTGGCCAACGATTGTCGTATCGCTGTTTCTTTACGAAGAACGAAAACGATATTTTGCAGAGAATATATTTCCAATTTTGGTCTCTTTTCTTTTTTTTCACTCGGAAGAAACATTTGAAGATCTTTTTATTTTTCAACACCGTGTATCGATATGCGCGGGAGAGCACGTAGTATCCTTTCACTTCACTTTATTTCATTTAATATTTCGATAGGAACTAAAGAAAACTAAAGCAATTGACTGATTGTTACGCGGTCGCTGCCGAACGCGTGATCGGACATCGCGGGCCACCGCAATACCTTGAGAAAACAGATTTAAAAAAATTTTACCGACGGTATATCCATGTTAAATGTAGACATATTGATAGAATATGTTCGTTTTAGGAATATTCTGATCAAAAGAAATAAATATGAAAATAATGTTAAAACATTCGTAACCCTAAAACGTACAAGAAGGAAGAAAAAGATCCATTCCGGGTCATTCTCTGGTGAAGAAAAAAAAAAGAAAATCAGATTTCTATATTGATGTCTTTCAAGAGTATGAGTTGTTCACGTTTTTTCGGATGGTTCTTTCGTGATAAGAAAGTAGGCGTTCCGGCGCCGAGTGCGAGACCGCGGCTGATAAACAACAAGCCTTCCTTCCAGTGGTATTCAACGAGTCGAGAAAACAAGAATTATCGATTGCAGAGCGCGAGAATCGGGCACAAGATAAGACGCGAAAAACCTATACGCTACCACTGTTGTTATTTTTGTAAGACCGCGGCTTGACTTCCGGCGATCCGGGCGCGTCGCGACTCTTCATCGTCGCGTCGCGTCACTTTTCGAAATGGTGCTATGCGACGAAAAATTCTATTAGTAAGTCTTTTTCGAAAATTTTAACGGGCGTTGTTGGGTACCAGTGGATCTCTGGCGCGCGATCGCCCGAAAGAACTATACAATCTTAAGATATAATAGATCTTCACGTCCAAGTCTGATAATCGTATACAAAAAAAAAAGAAGAAGCTAAAAGGACTCCACGGGTTCTAGCGTATGTGTAAAAAAAAAGAGAGTAAAGTCGAATATATACGAGTTCGTTATGGTTGCGACTCGCCGTAATATCGCGGGGTCATACATATGTTCGTACAGCGACGAGGAAGCAAAACGCAACGCTGGCGAAAAGGATAGCAAAGCGGATATTGTCGAAATATCCGGAAGGAAAAGGGCTTGTGTACGAGAATACGTGCCATAAAAGAAACTGATTAGATAGCGATTACGAACAATGGCGACGGTCATTTGTATATGCTTTTGACGAGCCCTTTAACAGTTAGAGAAACTAAGAAGATAGACGTGAATCGAAAAAAAATAAAGAATAATAATAATAATGTGCAAAATTCCATGTGGAAGATTTTATATGATTTTTTTTTCGTTTATATTCTGTTGCCGCGATTATTCTGTAAATCTCTCCTTTTGTAGCACGTGTGCGAGTGTACGGGATATGTCAATGAGTGAGTGAATGAATGAATCGTGAAAGAATCTTGGCGAATGATCAAAGAAAAAAGTCAATTTGTTTTCGTTCTTGCGAATTTTTTTTTTCAATTTATATACTTAGTAGAACGATTTTAGCATAACCCTCGCGCGTTTTTCCGTTTTAATAATAATAATTATTATTATTACGATATAAATATTTTTTATTATATGGGCATTTCAGTTCCTAAGTTGGAAATAAAATATCTACTACAAACGGACTTTTTTTTTCATTGCATAAACACAAATACCAAGCAAGAGAGTGATATATATATATATATATATATATATATATATATATATATATATATATATATATCGTGCGCGTATTTGCAAATTATATAAATTTTTTCTTTTCAGAATTTTTCCAAAGCACTGAGAAATACACTATATAAAAATATATATAGAGAGATTTTTATCCTGAAAATATTTACATTTTCTATACGGTAGGTATATCTTTTTTTATAGTTTATATGTATATATAATAATAATTTAATAGTAATTTAATAATTTGATAAAATCAAATTTTTCCCAGGCTTGTTATATATATGTCAGTATCATACATTAAAAAAATAGATCAATAATCTGAGTAATCTTACAATAAATATATAAGAAGAATCCTTTTGTATGTGATTGCATATTAATTTTGATTATACACATTATGACATTGGCAATTGACATTTACATATTACTATCGCATCAGGGCCGTAGAAGTTAATTATGCTATAGCTATATATAAAGATAAGCCTCGAGATTTCAGTGCCGTATATAAAGTAGAAATCGCGGGAAGAATACGATTAGAGATTAAGATGTCTGCTTGATGCTTCGTATACTTATGAGAGAGAATATGCGCTTTATGCAGAAATCGCGCGGCTCGCCCTAAATAGAGAAAACCGCTTCCATTAGCACGACTGTCTGTTCTGAACTCGACAAAACGACCGAAAAACGAAAGAAAAGAAGACACGAGTATCGCGGCGTGGAATGCACGGGCACATATGCCGCGAAATTTAAAATCTCTTTACGGCAGCTATAAACTGATAACCTGTTTAACCAGTCCCTGGTGAACTGGCGGACACCGGACGTTTTACCTTCGCAAAATCATTCCTATTTCGTTTTTTCCACCGTTTCCTCTTTCTCGCGTTTATTATTTTTTTTTTTCTTTTCTTCATTCCGAGGGACAGGCGGATCTCTTTGTTTTACATATCGCTACGTAGCGCTCTGCACTTACACAAGTTCTCACGATTTCGTTAGCGAATATGAAATTAGAAAATAATAGATGCATATTAGAACAGATTACTTTTGGCAGCGGTCAAACGCGCTCATTCTAAAGTCAAATTTTGTCACAAAGACATTCCGTTTTATAATTATTTGTCACACAGCTCGGGTATTTTTAATTTTAATTGCCAACAAAGTTATGCGAAAAGCAAGATTATTCGAAGTCCTCTCCATTTTACAAGCCTTATGAGGTAAAGATTTATTTTTTTCGACCAAAGAGCGTCGTGCTTACATCTCGTTCTATATCGTTTTGTATTCCTTTCAGCGGGTTCTCCTTAGCATATAATTATAATTTTGGGGCACTTTGATTTAATTATGATATCCATTATGTGATATTTAATAAAAATAAAATATACAAAAATGATTAATGCATACATAAAGAATCGTATGCAACATAACTTTATCAGGGTGTATAATTAATTCAAGTCAATTAATGTTTATAATACGTCAAATCAATAGTACGATTTACTACGAAATCCTATCTCTCGCTTGTAAAATAAAAGTTAAGTTTCCTCGTGATTTCGCGTTTGTTATAATAGCTAAAGTGTATATGAACGTTGGGGTCTGTATGTATGCGTTGGTCCTCCTCGCACGCACGCACGCACGCACGCACGACGAGCGATGATTAAGGTAGTGGGGCAAAATTGTGTTTACCTCTCGATCCCCCCGGTGACAATCGACAAACACACGGTCGTTGTAGTATTGTCGCGCATCGCCGCATGCCAAACCACCCCTATGTACACTGCGGGATCGCAGTTTAGACCCGCATTCGCCCACGAGAATCCGGCTGGAGCAGCCGCGTGTTACTATCGCGGTTAAGGCGAGAGCTTTGTCATTGACGGCGATTCTCGCGCGGGAAACGCTTTGATTTCTTCGTCGATGCAAACCGAGCTTGCGCGAATAACGAGAGTGCTTGTCGGCCGCCGAAAACGTGGATTATTTTATTAATTTGTGCAATTAGAAAATTATAAATCAATTTTATAAAATTTTATCAAATTAATTTATAAAATATTATATAATTTATATTTTTAATTTATAATATATTACTTATATGTATAATTGAAAATTAATTTACATAATATAAATTTATTTTACATAAAATTTTTAGATAAATTTCTATATTAACGTCATCACTTCCCATTTGCTTCACAATTTACATGAAGCGTGCCCCGTGCACAATTAGTTAATTTCAACGAAAAATTAATTTTCGTTGGAATCGACGCACCGACATCCGCGTATGGCTCGAATAGCCTTTCTATTTTCTAATTTATACATGAAGCTTCTTTTTAGTTTACAATTAAGATATATGATTTTCTCAAGCCGGGCAAACAATATGTTGTCTTTGGGAAAAATCGTCAAGTGGCGTTTTTTTCTAAAGACATATTGTTTTTGCCCGGCTTAAAAACATCATATATCTTTATAGATCAAAAAGAAGCTTCCTGTAAATTTTGAAGCAAATCGGAGGTGATGAACCGTTAATATAGAAATTCACCTTTCGAGTATATAAAAGCATTTACGACTCCAAAAATAATGCTTTTCCCACACTGAAAAAAAAGATTTGTTAACTTGACTAAACCTTTCAACTAAATTATTATTTTGTTAATTGAACATATATTAGTACTTGAGTCAAATATACGTTTTGTTAAATTTAATATGTTATATTTAATTTAAATATTTCTATATGTTCAATTAACAAAATAATATTTAGTTGAAAGGTTTAGTCAAGTTAACAAATTTTTTTTTTCAGTGCAGGAATCGCTGTCGTCCAAATCTATCAAACATAAGTCGCAATAAAAACAACATATCTGATCTAAATTTCCTGTGGAATAAAATCCCGCCTCCGCTAATTGCTTCTTAGGGTAACATTTCGTTCGAGATCATGATGCAAAACTGAAGATGAGCTTGATAAAAGCGATATTTTTAGGATGCTTATACTACACGGAATGCAGTAACGTATAGAACAATACTGAGGTCTCAAAGACTTTCATATTTCGTTTGTTTTTCGTAATTTGCAACAACATAAAAAAAATTGCTAGTAAGTAATGTATTCATTTGTTCCACAGTATATAAATATCTGCAGAAGAAGAATTAGTGTTTTATTATCGCTATATGTAAGAATGTTTAAAATTTTATGTAAAAAAAGAGTAAAATTTCTCACAAAACATTAATGCGCATACGACGCTGTAAGACTACCTACTGCATTATAGTAAATTTCTTCGTTTTTATTTGTTTTTCTTATCGGAATATATAATTTCGAAATATATATATCAAGAAGAATATCCGCAGGGATTTTTTTGTCACAAAGAGACAAAATGTTTGTGTTTCGTAATATATGGATTTCAAGATTGCACGTATTGAGCTATTTCTATAGTTGCTTATAATTGCTTAAATACTTTTTCTGTCCGCACAATTAAAAAAATTAATGCGCAAGTATAATGTAATGCGAACTAGTTCTATGCGAAATAATTCAGTTTTGTATGCAAGTTAAATTTTCAATTAAGAATATTATGTTTCAATTTTATTTTTTATTTATCTTGTTTCTGAAATCAACTTTTTGTTAACTAACTGCGTGCGATTAAACTATCAACAACAATTCCATATTGACATAAAAATTGATCAAATAAACATTATAAATTATAAAACATTCGTAATATAAATTTATCGTAAAAGTATGAATTAAAATAATGAATTGTGTATTCAATAGTTTCAATGACAAAAAATCGACATTATTCTTTTTTGGCTACTCCGAGATTGAGCAATTATTTTTATAAATTTGATATAAAAAAGAGCAACACTTTGGAGATGATTTAGTAAAAGATTTGATACATTAAAAGATGTGTATACATTTATTTCCTACATTCGTAAAAAATGCTCGAAACTACACCGACGATATATTCGCGTGTATAGTACATACGAAAAAAATTTGTACGAGTAACTAAAAGCCAAAAATCCGCAATAAGAAACTCGATGACAGCTCAACATGTAGTTTCAAACCTCGAGATGCGATGTGCGATACCTAAAACCACTGAAAATTGTGAAAAAAGTATTCGGCATATCTAGTTTCAGTTTTTGTTTACCTATCGAAGAACCGAGGCCGAGCCGGTGCTCGCTCGCCGAGCGTGCCATATAAGGACTAAGAGATAAGATAAGTGCGAGAAAGACAGGAGAAAGGGAATAGAGAAGGACGCGAGAAAAAGTGGCTCGAGCTCAAGTCCGCGTGGACTCGAATGAAAAAGAATGAGACGCGACGAGGAATGAAAAGGATAGAAAGAAGGAAATTCGAAACGCCAATAAGACGCGTTGTTTCACCAATGAAACGAGATGTTTTGCGAGTGAAATAAATTTCGACTTTTCTATTGGATTGAGAATCGAACGGCTTTGGATCATTGGTCATCGCTCGATGACTCCGCGCGGATTATATAGATCGATTCCACGTGTATTATTTAGGTCAGAAAATTCCATCGTAAATCGTGAAATGCACGTGCCATGCGGATCACATGCATCTCCCAAACCACGATTTTTCAATTAAACCATGAGAAGAAAATAATTATGATAATTGGCAAACGATAATTTATCGCGGATTAATTAATATACATTAATATATATGCTAAGAAAACCCTTGCCATCTCTATTCTCTTTTTTAAATAACGATTTTAATATTTATACAATTCCACTTGTCGACTAAATTTTATATAATTATGTAAAAAATTGTGCGGTGTACTAAAAACGAGTTTGCGGCGATTATTATCGATACCTTTATTGATACCTTGTATATATCAGTTTAGAATTAATTAAACGCATACAGGAATTAAAATAAAATTGAAATTGAAAAGATTAGTATTGAAATATATGATACGACAATTAAACGGGACAATGTTAATAAACGTTAAATAATGAATTGTGTGTTCAATAGTTTCAATAGTTTAAAACAAATTCGACATTACTCTTTTTTTACTACTCCGAGATTGAGCAATTATTTTTATAAATTTGATATTATAAAGAAGAGCAACACTCTGGACGATTTAGTAAAAGACTTGGCTTATCAACCATAAAGAAATGCTGATATATATTCGTAAAAGGTAAAATCGGTAACAAAATAAAAAAAGTGAAAATAGCATTTAAGTGTTACTCAAAACAAAGATGCATACATTATTTTATCGTTAACGATAAAAAGATAAGACAAAATTCTGACTAATCTGTTCAATAAAATTCGGTTTTTGTTAATAATAACTTCATCTGCAAATTATATATTAATATATATAATTATAATTCTTCATTAGAAAAAGAAGAATCTCTGATCTGCGCATGATAGATATAGGTATATCAAAAAATTACGATCACGGATTTATTTCTTACAAAAATTATGGCAAATGTTGCAAATTATCACAAACTAAAATATTTGACAATTTTATCTTTTTCGTAAATGTGGAGCTCTCGATAACTAACAATAAGATAAATATTCTCTAGATCGAAAATAAATTCTAAAATTATACAAAAACTTCATATTTAGTTGAAGCAAACTTCGATTTCAATAAATTATGTTAGAAAAATATCGAAACATTAAACTATTTAAATATTGTATTATGTTTTTGCAAATTTTTCGGGGCCAAACATGTGCGAAATTATTTTGTTTCTAGAGTGAGCCATTTCATAATAGCACAATATTTGTATATTTCACACACACAATATATAACACAGAAATAATCGCCAGAAAGTTTTAATCGTATTCATGAATATGTAAATGTACATGAACCAAAAAAACGAAAATATTTAACACTTTTATTTGCTTGTCATATACTTTCTAATTTTTTTTTTTTTTTTTTTTTTTTTTTTAAGAAAATTATGTATTTAATTGTTTTAATAAAAAAGTCAACATAAAATTTCTTAAATCTTTTTTTATATAAAGTTAATGTATAATTTCTTAACTCCTTTTTCGAAATTGCGCTCTAGTTAATTCGGGTGATTAATCTACATATATCTACAGATAATGTTATATGTATATGTATATATGCAATACACTCACCGATACGACTAGCAGCAGTGGAGCTCTATGGTACAAAGGGTTGATCTATAACATATAAAAACACAAATTATATGTATACGAAATATAGTTTTCAAAATAATTAATATTTGAAAAAGTCAATAATGCGCAATGAAACTATATATATATAATTATATAAATTATATATGTAACTAAATTATATATTTATTGATATATATTTATATAATTTATTTACGTATGAATATAATTTATTTATATATTTATATAATATATATGTATGAATATAATTTATTTATATATTTATATATATTTATATAATATCATATATACATTTGTCTCAAATATAACCTTACCACATGGTTGCTCCGCCGTTGCCCGATGCCTCCCCGGGCCTCTTCTTCCTCCAACTTTTTGTTCATACTCGTAGCATCTTTTTGGCACTTACACAGCACATGCTCGCGAAAATACAATCACGCGCGCGCATTAATCAGCAAAATAAAATAATCGCACGACAATTTGAACGACACTCCGGACACGTAAATACGTTAATCGTACGCGACTCTATAATCTCTATACGGCACTTCCGATTTCAATCGCGCGATACTTTTTGTGCACAACTCCTGACATTAATCGTACTTGACTTTTCATACTTGGGCACTCCCGCATTTAGTCGTACGCATGTTTTATGCGCTTATGTTAATTATATATACGACGCTTATTTGAGAGAACAGCACGCGACAATTACAATTATACGAAGCTACGATCTACGATCCGCGGGGCGCGACGCACGAAACTTACGCGAGATGTCGCCGCAATGATGCCAACTCTAAATAGCCAACTCTCGAAGTACGCGGAAGTCGCTGTAGTGATACCAACTGTTAAAATTATTATAGAGATTATAGTTTTTCGCGATTAATCATTACGTCGAATAAATTATATAAAATATATGTTTAAACAGATCCAGATTAAATAAACGCGGAAATTTTATGCTACGTAATTAATAAATATTGAGATATATATTGCACCATTAGTAACCTCACCTGTTCATCGCTCGCATGCGACACTTATTTGTACGGAACTCCCGACGTCAATCGTACGTAACTTTTTATACGGCATTCGCGATTTTAATCGTACGCATATTTTGTGCGCGACACTTTTTTTGTTAATGCGACGCATATTTGAGAGAACAGCACGCGAAAGTTATGATTGTACGAAACTACGATCCGCGCGACGCGACGCACGAAATTCACGCGGTAAGTCGTAGTGGTGCCAACTGTCTAATTCAGGGTGTCTAGTAAAATTTGAAAATAAAACTTTTTTGTTAATTACATGCGACGCATATTTGAGAAAACAGCACGCGATAACTATGATTATACGAAACTACGATTCACGTAACACGACGCACGAAACTCACGCGGGAAGTCGTAGTGATGCCAACTGTCTAATTAGAAATTATCAATCTTTCGCGATTAATCGATCATTGAAAAGATCGATTTACATAGAGCGCTTAAGGGCCACCGCACAAGCTTTTCCGTAACACGTTATGTTAAGTACTGACTTTAAACTCGTATACGTAATCTTAAACTCTAATCAACGCACAAAGAAAATCGTAACGTAATTAACGTAATTATTTTCAGTATTTAACATAACGTAACGCGTTATGGAAAAGCTTGTGCGGTGGCCCTTACTCGGCGTCACAAATGCACCTAACAATATTTTTTTTTTAATCGGGACAAGAAAAAAATGTTTCTGTCTCGATTAAAAGTAAACCGCTCTGAAGCAAAAGGAAAATGTTTCTTTCGTCTGATTGGTCGATCAAAATATTGTTCGATGCACTAAGGTTTGTTCGCGTCGCGTGCCCCAAGCATGCCCCAACATGCTTCTTCTCACTCTAATGCGCTCCATTAAAGCGCATTGAAGTGAGAAGAAGCATTTTGGGGCATGCTTGGGGCACGCGACGCGAACAAACCTTTTGTCACGTCGAGTAAAGCGCTCTATGTTAATCGATCTTTTCAATGATCGATTAATCGCGAAAGACTGATAATTTCTAATTAGACAGTTGGCATCACTACGACTTCCCGTGAATTTCGTGCGTCGCACCCAGCGGATCAACCTTCGTATAATTATAATTGTCGCGTGTTGTTCTCTCAAATATGCGTCGTATATAATTAATTAACAAAAACGCATAAAATATGCGTACGATTAAAAGCGGGAATGCTCAAGTATGAAAGGTCAAGATTAATGTCAGGAATTCCGCATAAAGTATCACTACGCGATTAAAATCGGAAGTGCCGTATAGAGTCGCGTATATGCGATTAACGTATTTACATCGGGAGTGTCGTTCAAATTGTCGTGCGATTATTTTATTTTGCTAATTAATGCGCGAGCGGATGCTGTGTAAGTGCCGAAAAGAGGCTATAAATACGAATAAAAGTGACGGAGGAAAAGAAGGCCCGGGGAAGCATCGGGCAACGGCGGAGCAACCATGCAGTAAATAGATTATAATTAAAATAATTTTAAACTATTGAAACTAATTGAATACACTCTGATTCATTATTTTAATTCATACTTTTACGATAAATTTATATTACAAATGTTTTATAATTTATAATGTTTATTCGATCAATTTTTATGTCAATATACGGAACTGTTATTGATAGCTTGATAGCTGTTGGTTAACAAAAAGCTGATTTTAGGAACAAGATAAATAAAAAATAAAATTGAGAAACATGACATTCTTAATTGAAAATTTAACTTGCATACAAAACTGAACTATTTTGCATTATAGAACTAGTTCGCATTATATTTTAATTTTTTTAATTATGCGGACAGAAAAAGTATTTAAGCAATTATAAGCAACTATAGAAATAGCTCAATATGTGCAATCTCCAAATCCATGTATTACGAAACATAAACATTTTGTCTCTTTGTGACAAAAAATTCCTGCAGCATTCTTCTTGATATATACATATATATATATATATATACATATATATATATATATATTCCGAAAAGAAAAACAAATAGCGAAGGAATTTATTATAATGCAGTAGACTTACAGCGCCGTATACATTGATGGTTTGTGGGAAATTTTACTCTTTTTTTTTACATAAAATTTTAAACATTCTGACATAGCGATAATAAAACACTATAATTCTTATTCTGCAAATATTTATATACTGTGGAACAAATGAATAAATTATTTACTGGCAGTTTTTTTTATGTTGTTGCAAATTACGAAAAACAAACAAAATATGAAAGCATTATTATTCTTAATAATATTCTTACGTTACTGCTTTTTGTGTAGTAAGCATCTTAAAAATATCGCTTTTATCAAGCTCATCTTCAAAGTTTTGCATCATGGTCTCAAACGAAATATTACTCTAAGAAGCAATTAGCTGAGGCGGGATTTTATTCCACAGGAAATTTAGATTATATCAAAAGATCTCGTCTTTGACCACGTGCAATTATTTATTAACGTTTGTGATACAGATTTAATTAATCCAATGCAAACGAGCATCTCGTGAATGTCGAAAAGAAACAGAATCTATCATTGTAATTATTGCATATATTCTGCAATATAATTTGCAATATAATTTATTAGTAATATATAAATTCAGAGCATTATAATTTATTATTAATTATTACTATACACAAGCGTACGCGCGTTGTATAACAATTGTCGTTCCTGAAAAGAAAGTTTTCTAGAAAGATCATTTTCTAGAGAGATAGAAAGCTAATTCCCCTCGCGCGCAATAGCCAACAAATTCTTATCTCTCCCTTGGAAATTTCGATTCCCGGAATCGTGCCGGGCAGCGCGCTCGTTTTTTGTTTTAAAGCCCCTCACCCTCGCGCTTTCATCGCTCATCGTATTTCACATCGCGCGCTTATCTCATTGTCAGTCAGTCTCTCTCTGTCTTCTCTTCGTGACAATTCGTCGTCCAAGGATTGTCGCTCGCGCGTGTTTCTCAGGTTTCTCTTCACGAAATCGCGTCAATCGAGCAAAGTAGTGATTACATAGTTGTCCAATATCTCATACATCTTATGAAATAATTAATAGTTATTAGATTTATTAACAATAAGCTTCCCTATGGTGATAAAAAGAGAGGTTATGACCTGCGATAATAAAACAGCGACGTGAATTTGCTCGATTTGAATTTTCCGTTTATTGTAACGTGAGTGTTCTTGACTATTATATTTTGATTAATATTTTATTGTGATTTACAGGGCAGAAGGCAGAAGTGCGTCGCGGCTGCCATAAATGTGTCGTAAAAAGTGTAAACGGATATTATCGTTTCGCGTTAATTGATCGTGGATTATTCGATCGCCTCAATTGAATTCGTCGCCGAAAGATTGAATAAAGTTACGGTCGGTTTTCGCATTTACTTGTTTAAAACGCATCGCGAGTGCAATAAAAGTATCGAAAGTATCGTGAATATCAACGGGCGAGTGCATCGTGTTAAAGTGTTTGTCCGAGAGAAGACAAGGATGCTGGAGTGAGAGAAGGCGATGGCGATGCTGGTGAGTAAAATTCATTTATCATATATTCGTGCAACGAATTGTATTTGCTTAATTTGTTCACGAATTTGTAATTTAATATATCATTGCTCGCTATAATAATTGTTAAACTTTGGCATTCATCTCGCATTCTCAGTGAATTAAATTATGGAAATAAAAATTATGAATTATCTAAATAAATTATTATATATTTTAGTTTTCCCTTTATCATCTATTCGGTTATTTGAAATTGATATTTTACATTTTCGATAATTATGCTTACAGGATCCTCTGCAGAGGAATGCAACAATACCGGTGTGTGGTCGATTCGGTGAGTGAATTTATATTTTACATTTATTACGACTGTATGTGTGCGATTGTCCATTGATTTCGTTCGCGATTATTTTTATGTTGCAATATAATATTTCGATAATAGCTTTCATAATTATAAAATTAATATAATTATATTTAATAATTATTATAAAATATAATAAAATTATTTATATCATTATAATTTTTATATACAAATTATTTAAAAATTGAAGAAATATTTTTTGAATGAAATAAGTAGATTCTAAATAATCATTAAAAATAGATTATACATAATTAAAAAATTTGAAGTTGATTGGAAGTTAAGATATACATATACTGTCGTCTCATCTTCCATTGTACATAGTTGAAAAGTGTTAAATTTAACAAATATCACATGTCCCAAACGGCCCACAGATATTTTTGTATATTTAATTTAACATAATACGGATATGTTAAATGGTGACTGGAATATTGTGTTAATATTTCAACATAAAATAAACAACATTTAACATTTGAGTTTAATTAACATAACAGCAATATTTTAAATTAACACATGAATGTGTTAAATATTTAACACAAAAATTTTAACGGGGATCGTTTTTAACATGAAAATATAAATTTTTTAATTGTATAATATAGTCATGTGGTTATTTGCGGCTTTTAGATGCTTATGTGGTGCAGATTTGATCTATCGAATATGAACGAGTATAAATGTATAAGAGAAAATATAATCAGTATCATTATTTGTCTTATCACATCTAAGTTATGATTTTTAAATAAAAATAAATATTGTCTATACAAATAACTCTTGTGAACTTGGCACATCATACCTAAAAATCTAAAAATTTTTTTAGAGTTCTGGCATTCTTTTGAATAGTTCTAGAGTTCTACGTAAGTATTTTAAAAGTTCTGATGCTAAATAAAAATTATGATTAATGATTAAAAAAAAATCGAATTTGAAACATGATGCGTCAAGTTCACGCAGCGCACTATATATCATAAAAGTAAATTATTTCTTCGAAGTTCTAGTTAATTTTATAATAGTTCTACAGTTCTATGTTAATTATACCAATACTTCTAACAATTAATATAAAAAATCAATTTTGAAACTCAGAGTGCCCAAATTGTAATTCGTATATAAGAAAAGTAACAGTTCCGATCGGATCATACGAATTCTAACGCAAATATATTGCGATATTCTTTCTAATATTACATCGTTAAATAACATGACAAGTGAAATAATATTTGAAATATTATTTCTCGATTTTCTAATGCGTGTATAAAAGGAGTTCGAAACAAGCAGGTGGCCTTACAAAAAATAGACGAAATCGCAGTTCGCGGAAGCGAGCTGAGCTTATCGCGGATAGACACACGTGTGCATTTCGAGGCGAGGAGCGTCAAAACGTGTACGAACAGGAAAATAAATAAACGCTTCTTGCCCAAAACACGTATAAAACGCAACCAAATAAAAATACTATAAAATTAATATATTTTTATATATATCGAGAGGTGTCTCTCGCAATACATGTACATTTTATCTGAAATTACGTATTACTTCGCATTGATTTACAAGCATAAAACAATAATAACCGAGACAAGATTACTTAAAAAGTAAAAATGATGTGTGTTATGATGTTTTTTTATTATATATTTTATTAAATATTATAATTTATGAAATCATTAATATTTGATATTTAATTTGTTCATATCTAATCTAATTTTATTTGTAGTTTGTGTGTGTTCAAGTTTATATAAAAGAAATTTGTATTAAATATCAAATATTAATAATTTCACATAAATTATAATATTTAATAAAATATATATTATATAAAAAAACATAACAACATTATTTTTAAGTAATTTTTAAGTAATCTTGCCTGGGTTATTATTGTTTTATGCTTGTAAATCAATGCGAAGTAATGCGTAATTCCAGAAAAAATGTACATGTATTGCGAGAGTGAGACATCCCTCGATATATATAAAAATATATTAATTTTTGTATAAATATTTAATATAATATTTACGTAGTATTTTAATTTGGTTGCGTTTTATACGTGTTTTAGGTAAGAAGCGTTTACTTATTTTCCTGTTTTCGTACACGTTTTGACGCTCCTCACCTCGAAATGCACGTGCGTCTATCCGCGATAAGCTCAGCGAGCTCGCTTCCGCGAACTGCGATTTCGCCTATTTTTTGTACAAGGCCACCTGCTTGTTTCGAACTCCTTTTATACACGCATTAGAAAATCGAGAAATAATATTTGAAATATTATTTCACTTATCATGTTATTTAACGATGTAATATTAGAAAGAATATATCGCAATATATATTTGCGTTAGAATTCGTATGATCCGATCGGAACTGTTACTTTTCTTATATACGAATTACAATTTGGGCACTGAGTTTTTCAAAATTGATTTTTTATATTAATTGCTAGAAGTATTGGTATAATTAACATAGAACTGTAGAACTGTTATAAAACTAACTAGAACTTCGAAGAAATCATTTATTTTTATGATATGGTGCGCTGCTTGACGCACCATGTTTTCAAATTCGATTTTTTTTGTATTTAATCATCAGAATTATTTAAAATATTTACGTAGAACTCTAGAACTATTCGAAAGAATGCCAGAACTCTAAAAAAACTTTTAAATTTTCAAGTATGATGTGCCAAGTTCACAGAAGTCTACAAATAAGGGCGTTATATAAACAATGCCAACAAATTAACGAGTGATTGTGTTATATTATGCACAAATAAAATATGTATATCGCATCGGTGGTGGAACAATTTTCCGTCAAGTAAAATTTTGTCAGATCGTAAATCCAAGTATTTATTTTATTAAACATATTAATAAATTAATAACATAATAAATATTTAATACTAGAATAATACAAGCACGCGCCATTCTTCGGTCTTATGTTAAAAAGAATGATATTTTAAAATAAATAATATATCATATGTTTGTATAGACTCGATTAATATTTTTTCACAGAAATCAGCTGATTAAAGATTAAAGCATTAATTTGCTAATTAAATTTTGAAATAATAAGATGGTAAAAAATTAAAATAGTAATATGTTGTGAACAATATGTTATATTATTTTATTCTTGATCAATCGATATTATTTGACAGAAATCAGCTGATAACTGTTAAAAATATGAAAAAATATTATTTAAAACATATTATTTTAATTTTTATAACATTATTTTAAAAATTAATTTGCAAATTAACGCTTTAATCAGCTGATTTTTGTCAAAATATATTAATAGAGCAAAAACTTGCTAATTAAATTGTAAAATAATAATATGTTATAAAAAATAAAATAATAATATGTTTTAAATAATATGTCATAATTCTTCTAACCCGATTAGTATTTTTGACAGTTATCAGCTGATTTCTATTAAAAAATATTAATCGCAGATACGGTATTATAACATATTATTTACAACATATTACTATATTACATTTTATAACGTCTTATTATTTTAAAATTTAATTAGCAAATTAATGCTTTATTAATATTTTTTGACAGATATCAGCTGATTAAAGCGTTAATTTGCTAATTAATTTTCAAAATAATAAGATGTTATATAAAATGTAAAATAGTAATATGTTGTAAATAATATGTTATAATGCCGTATCTGCGACTAATATTTTTTGACAGAAATTAGCTGATAACTGTCAAAAATATTAATCGAGTCTAAAGAATTATGATATATTTTTTAAAACATATTATTATTTTAATCTTTATAACATATTACTATTTTAAAAATTAATTAGCAAATTAACTCCTTAATCAGCTGATTTCTGACAACGAATATTAATAAAGTGTTAATTTGTTAATTAAATTTTAAAATAAAAATGTTATACAAATTAAAATAATAATATGTTTTAAATAATATGTTATAATTCTTTAAACTCGATTAACATTTTTGACAGTTATCAGCTAATTTCTATCAAAAAATATTAATCGAGTTTAAAGTACTATAACATTCTCTCTATTTAAAACATATTATTATTTCAATTTTTATAACATATTATTATTTTAAAAATTAATTAGCAAATTAACTACTTAGTCAGCTGATTTCTGACAAAAAATATTAATAAGGTGTTAATTTGTTAATTAAATTTTAAAATAAAAATATGTTATAAAATGTAAAATATAGTAATATGTTGTAAATAATATGTTATAATGACCTATCTGCGATTAATATTTTTTGACAGAAATCAGCTGATAACTCAAAAATATTAATCGAGTTTAAAGAATTGTGACATATTATTTAAAACATATTAGTATTTTAATTATTTTAATATATTATTATTTTAATAATTAATTAGCAAATTAATTCCTTAATCAGCTGATTTCTGAATATGTTATAAAAATTAAAATAATATGTTATATTGGCACTGCCAGTTACGGGACGCGCAGCATATTTTTCTACAATCAATAAATAATGATATAAATAATTCGACTCACATTTCGCCGGCACCAGTAGGGAAACCTCTGCGTCGGGAAATGTTCTCGTAGAAGCACAGCTTCGAAACACTTTACACTCGCGTTACTTTATTTCGTTCGCGACGAGCAGCGACGCCCGGGTTTTAACTATCACAATTTTCGACGCGTTTCGGCAAAACGCGAGAGCTTATTCGCGCACGACCGATGCTCCATTTTCGCGTCGCCGCTTTTTTCAAGGCCAACTTCTCGGAGGGCCTTGTCGAACGACGATGAGATGCGGCGACTCCCCCGCGACGCACTCAAGTTAGGTCAGGAGTCGCCGATATTCCACGAAATGGCGCTACATTCACACTATAATACATTTTCACATCGTTCGTAATCAACGGTCGAGCGCTTCATCCACGGGCCACGAAAGTACGAGTATTAATTAGTGTCTTTACGTCGTTAATTATCGTATAAATCCGATCGCGTCCCGTGTACTGATATCGCGATTGCGATTGCACGCACGAAATTGATGTCGTCGGCCGGGAATATCGCGTTACAGTTGGTTTATTACTGGTCAATGCCAGTTACGGGACGCGCAACACATCCCGACAAGATGGCCAAGTCGGAATGGAGGGGGTACGTGCGAGCTCGGCGAGACAGGCAACCCCCACCACTCCAACCTTGGCGATCTTGGCTGCGGTCGAGAATACGCTACGAATGCTTTGAAACATCATTCTATCTTTGTTCTACATTCCAGAAGAATAAAGATAGAATGATGTTTCAAAGCATTCGTGTATTCTCGACCGCAGCCCTTGGCTGCTTTCCTATTAGCGACACAAGTATCATTCTAACTTTTATTATTCCTGAATGTTGAAAAAAGACAGAATGACGCTTGTGTCGACTTGTGTTAATTTGTGTCACTAATTGGAAAGCACCCCTTGTCGCGACGTGTTGCACGTTCCGCAACTGGCACAGACTGGCACGAGTAAACGTATGCAAGATTCTCGGCCGACGACATCAATTTCGTGCGCGCAATCGCAATCGCGATATCAGTACACGCGACGCGATCGGATTTATACGATAATTAACGTGAAAACACTAATTAATACTCGTACTTTCGTGAACCGACGATGAAGCGCGCGACCGTTGATTATGAACGATGTGAAGTGTATAAGAGGGCAGCATTCTAGATTGTGTTCGGAAATATATTCATCTAGCGCGAAGAGCTCGATTGACCAATCAGGACAAAGAGATTCTCGGTCTCTGATTGGTCGGTCGAATGTTGCATTTTGATGACTATATTTCCGAACACGATCTAGAGGAGTAGGATGCTGCCCTCTACTGCACTTTTGAGTTGTTCGTGTTCAACGGTTCGCACGCTCATCGCCGGTCTACGAAAGTACGAGTATTAATTAGTGTCTTTACGCCGTTAATTATCGTATAAATACGATCGCGTCGCGTGTACTGACATCGTGATCGCGATCGTACGTACGAAATTGATCTCGTCGGCCGGAAATCTCGCGTAATGTAGTCGTTTTCTAGTCGCAATTTCGAGACGCGCAATACGCCAAGGTCGAAGTCGTTTTGGTGGCGGCGGGAGGGGAGGGGGTAGCGGCGTACGTGCGAGCTCGGCCCGGGCGACCCCCTCCATTCCACTTGGCCATCTTGTCGAGACGGGTCGCGCGTCCCGGAACTGGCACTGACCACTGACCAGTAATAAACGAACCGTTATGTGAGATTCACGGCCGACGAGATCAATTTCGCGCGTGCGATTGTGATCGTGATGTCGATTCACGGGACGCGATCGGATTTATACGATAATTAACGGCGTAATGATCCTAATTAATACCCGTACTTTTGTGGCCCGGCGATGAAGCGCGCGACCGGTGATTACGAACGATGTGAAACTGTATTATAGTGCGAGTGTAGCGCCAATTTTGGAATATCGGCGACTTTTAGTGCGTCGCGAGAAAAGTCGCCATCTTCGTTCGATGAGGCTCTTCGAGAAGTTAGCCTTGAAAACAGCGGCGACGTGAAAATGGAGCATCGGTCGTGCGCGAATAGCTCTCGCGTTTCTCGCGTTTTACCGAAACGCGTCGAAGATTGTGATAGTTAAAATCCGAGCGTGGCCGCGCGTCGCGAACGAAAAAAAGTAACGCGAGTGCATGTGTTTCGAAGCTTCTACGAGGAGCAGGCCCGGGGTGGCATCGGGCAACAACGGAGCAACCTTGACGTAAGTAGATTTATAACTTATTTCGTTTATTATTTATTACTTGCAAAATTATAATAATTACTCGTTCATTTCCGCGATTCAACTTTTTATATATATCAATTCTAGCGCTTCGAGCATTAATAGTTATTGATAATTGATAGAACTAGAAAAAAAAATCAAAACCGCATAGCTCTACCTGTTATATAGTTTCCGAGATATCGATTTTTTAAAATTAATTCACTTTTACGTCGGACATAGAAATTTTTCGACCTGTCATACGAAAATTTGCGATAACTTTTTATATATCAATTTTAGCGCTTCGAGCATTAATAGTTATTGGTAGAACTCGTGAGGTGCTACCCAAAATTGTCAACAAAACTATTAAAACTTTTAAAAAATTTTTATTTATTGGAACAGAAATTTTTCGACTTGACATACGTCGAAAAATTTCTGTTTCGATGAAGAAAAAAAATCGATATCTCGGAAACTATAACAGGTAGAGCTATGCAGGTTTCACTTTTTTTCTTGTTTTATCGTGTACAATTCAAAACTCCAGATTTTCGACAAGATTTCGTGATTTTTTAAATGTTTCGTAAAACTGTATATTAATTTAAAAAATCGATATCTCGGAAACTATAACAGGTAGAGCTTTACGGTTTTGATTTTTTTTTTAGTTCTATCAATAACTATTAATGGTCGAAGCCTGATTATCAGAACTTTTGAAAAATTTTTATTTATTGGAACATAGAAATTTTTCGACTTGACATACGTATATAAATTTTTTATTTCTATCTTTCTTTTAAAAATATTTCTTTGCAAATCATGTAGTTTTTTAATATCTTAAAGTAAACAAAAGTTAACTATGCGCATATATATATAATCATTTTTTGAAACATTAAAATGAATATTTAAATTTTCAAATTAATTTTAATATTTCAAAAAATAATTTGAAATATTATAAATGACTTAAATATTTTAATAATTGTTTTATATAATATTTATACGTTTATATTTTACAGATTCACATTGTCTACAATTCCGCACATCAAATTGGTGAGTGTTGAATTATTTTAAAAAATTTCAAGATAATGTATTTGTGAAAATTATATTAAATATTTTAATACATATATATATATATATATATATATATATATATATATATATTTATAAAGTCTCGAAATATTGGTGCCTCTTTTCCGCGATGCTGATCAACTATCTCGATACGCGTTGTGCGTTATATTCATAATATCAAGAGGCTGTCATCGCTTATCGCGAGGTTTAGCAGTTTAACAGTTAGTCCACAATAAAATTAAATAAAATATTATTAATGTTTTAAATTTGTTATAATACTTTAAACTTGATTAATATTCTTGACAATTATCAGTTGATAACTGTCAAAAATATTAACCGAGTTTTAAATATTATAACATATTATTTAAAACATTATTATTTTATTTAATTTTATTTTGGACAGCCTCTCATCGAGAGGCTGTCATCGCGAGGGTTAGCAGTTTGACAGTTTATTTAAAATAGAATTAAATAAAATAATAATATGCTTTAAATAATATGTTTTAATACTTTAAATTTGATTAATATTTTTGATAGTTATCAGCTGATTTCTGTCAAAAAATATTAATCGCGGAAAAAGTATATATCATATTATAACATATTATATTATTTGCAACATATTATAATTAAAATAATAATATTTTGTAAGTAATATAATATGTTATAATACTTTATCTGCGGATTAATATTTTTTGACAGACATCAGCTGATAACTGTCAAAAATATTAATTGAATTTAAAGTATTAAAATATATTATTTAAAACATATTATTTTATTTAATTTTATTTTGTTTAAACTATCAAACTGCTAACTCTCGCGATGACAGCTTCTCGATGCTAGGAATATAACGCAACGAATCGAGACAGTCAATCAGCATCGCGGAAAAGAGACAACAATACTTGCGAGAATCGACTTAACATGCCTTTTTTAGAAAGGAACAAGGGTTTCCTCTCTAACTTTTTTGGGAAGTTTATATAATTTATGTATTTCATATAAATCTGTTTGAAAAAATAGTCGCTTTTGCATCCAGTTTTTTTATAAACTTATTGCAACGATCCAACAATCTATATATTTTACCTCGAGGGGTAAACCGCTGACCAAAATTGTGTACACCAATGCCTACTAATGCCCAATTATTGGGCATTACTGTGCCCTAGTAATGCGTAATAATGCCTAACCTAACCCTAACCTAACCCTAACCGCTTATAATAAACATGAAAATTTCTCTAAATTTCAAGTATAAAAAATATATTATTTATGAAGCGCATTGGACGAAAAGCTCGAACAAAACTATTTCTGTTCTAAAAAAATAATAATGACGTTAATTAATAGCTAATAAAACCCGGCTAGTAATGCCCATTAATGTACACCAATGCCCACTAATGCCCACTATATCCCCAAATCTGTACACCGCAATGCCCTCAGCGGTTTACCCCTCGTTTTACCTTCGTTATTATAATGACAAAGAAAAGCTGAATGACCAGAAGTTGGCTATAAAATTGTATAAAATTAATGCAATGGCGAATATATCAAGTATAATATGAACAGGGTAGATGATAAGAAGATAAAATAATAATAAAAAAAATTAACGATAAAATGCAATTATATGAAATCTAAAAGCATGAAAATGTAATAATAATATAATATTCAAAACAAAAAAATGCTATTACTGCAGTAAATCTAGCAATTTTGTACAGTAAGTCATCTTAATTATTGATAAATTATTTATCGATACTTGTCACATAAAATATCGTTAGTCAGTCTCTTAGTTTGCGTACGACAGGATTGTCATCAAGTAAGGAGGGTATATCGATCAACAACAACGGAAGGTCACGTGGACATAGAGATATGCAGATTTCTTAATCGCGTCAAGTGACGCCACATCTTCGCATTTCGTGTGAAATTGGTGACTGCGCGAGAAGCCGAAGTCGTCTCCGTCTCTTCCGCTCGGTTCTCATGAGCACTTCACCCGCCAGACAATAGTTTACCGTATCGACCTATTCCCCACTCCTCCTCCGCCGCCTCGACCCTGCCGTGCTTGTTCACATCTACCTCCTCGTGCCACTCCGCTCAGCCAACCACGAACTTGCTTCTTCTGGTCTTCCCTTCGTGTCTTCCCACGAATTCAACTTGCTTCTGTGTATCCTTAACTCCCGAGGCTTCCGAGTTCCGAGTTCAGTTAGGAAAGGTCGCGAGTTGTCCTCGAGAAACTTTTTTGTTATCCCTGAGACAATCGCAGTCCAATGCATTTAAGGAGAGATGCAAAATGTATAAAATAGATATATGCATCAATAATATCAATTATTGTATTTTTACATCATTTGCAATTTGCTTTTTCGCTGAAATACTCGATACTGATTGTAAAAGAATTGAACTTTACAAATCTGCACTATTCTCAAGTAACACCTGTAGTAAATTTAACTAATTGTAAATGACATTTGTTAAATATTTATCTTTATTCCATCATAATTCTATCATAATTCTTATAATTCTTGTTATGTTATTATTACAATTTCATATACTCGACCGTTGTTTCATGTATATTAAACGATCTTGTTCCATCTCGAGAGTCGCTCGCACATTTTGCCAGCGTGCGGCCAGTAGTTTCCGAAGGTCGAGATTTGTTCCAAAGTTTGTATGAATGAAACTTATCCTAATATCTCTGAACGGCGTGCGGCTTTCTTCGGCTATCCCGCTAGATAGGGTAGCCACGAGAGGCGGCTACAGACGAAAGAGCACGTGCGTGCTTTCGCGAGAGAGAGAAAGAGAGAGAGAGAGAATCGCTGTCCGCGAGCAGGGTCACTGGAACATGCTTGTGTGTACGAACTGTCTGCAACTGTCATTCACCTCACGGTACACCACGTGTGTGTGTATGTGTGCCGGAAAGATATTTCTGCCCGTTACATCTCCGTTCGTGTGTACGAAAAAATGCGGCGGACGGATGATGAGCCGGAAAACTTTTTCGCCGGAAAGGTTTTCGCGCGAAAAGATATTTATCGACGACGTGGAACCACGTGAATGAGTCGGGAAGAGCCGGTGTGATCTCTCGATTCGAAAGCACGTCAAATTTTGTCTTCTCGGTCCGCACTCGAGAGTTTGGCTACTTGATAACAATTGTGTGTCAATGTAATTCATGTATCATATTAAAATAATCGCGAACCGATTCGAACAAAGCTCGAGTTGATCGCGAATTGTCACATGTCTATTGAGTTTGCAATAAAGTTACAATATTCATAGATAATCCGAGGAAAAGTAATCACACTAGTGAATGATCAGCTGCGATCTGAATTTTCATGTTTTTTTACAAAGGCGTATAAAGTTCGAGTTTGAAAACCGCGGATCAATAATGTTTATCGGATTCAAAAGTAGATTCTCAAATCTAGTTAATTCGGCTTAGTCTTTTGCGGCAAACAATCTGTTTTACATATACATATATATTTAAATAAATTAATCTAAATATATGTATATATGTATATATGTGTGTGTGTATATATATATATATATATATATATATATATATATATATATATACAAGTAGTGAAAAGTAGATTCTCGAATTTAGTTAACTCGACTTGTTAGTTTTTTGCGGCAAACAATCTGTTTTACACACATATATATATATATATATGTATATATTTAGATTAATTTATTTAAATTATATGTATATGTAAAACAGATTGTTTGCCGCAAAAGACTAAGCCGAGTTAAATAGATTTGTGAATCTACTTTTAATATATACATATAAATAACAAACATTATTTAAATATTAGCCATACAAATCGTTTTCGTTATTTTTAAATGTCATCTGCTTATGTAAAGATCATTTTGACACGAATATCTGTTTCTATAAGAGTTAAATAGATTTGTGAATCTACTTTTAATATATACATATAAATAACAAACATTATTTAAATATTAGCCATACAAATCGTTTTCGTTATTTTTAAATGTCATCTGCTTATGCAAAGATCATTTTGACACGAATATCTGTTTCTATAACTGCTACACACACACATACACACACACACACACACACACACATTATAGAAAATATTAAATTACTGCAAACTCTAATCTGAAAATTTTTTCTTCCAAATTTTTCAGGGACAATGAGTCAGTATATAATAATCTTCCGTAGCACAGTATATATAACAGCAGAAAGGATCGAAAAAGACATAATAATGTAGGAATAGTTGTCTTGAACACATACACACATACACGTGTAGAAAAGAGGACGCATTTCCTCTCGTATATGGCAGTTCCTGCATATTTTTCGATAATTTAACGCGAACTAAATTTTTCAGTAGGATCTGCAACACTGAATTTCCGCGATATTACACCAAGTATCCGGATATTTCGTCATTTGAATCTTATAAGTCTTTTTTCTGATATGATATCTTACGAAGCAAATTAATTTTGAAGAATCTCTTTTTGAGAAAAAATTCTAAATGACTTATTCGAAATATTCTACATTTTTATAAGTAGAGCAAAAATTAAATTAATTCGGTTGTCTCTGCAAAATGCGATAATTGCACGTGATTTTCGAATCTGTTCGTAATGACCAAGCGTTGTTATACTTTTTAACATCTTATTCATTCTCGAAATAAAAAAGTATTTCTCATTGTTAGTAAGATGTTATGAAATGCAGGAAAGGCATTAACGTGCGACCTGAAATTTCGGTGCATCATTGTTTGATAGAATGACATGCCGTCTGTCGTCTCGTAACCTCCGTGACCGGTCGACCCCCGCTGTCGACGTTCCTGGGATAGGGGATAGATAGGTAGGTAGGTAGGTAGATAGGTAGATAGATACGTAGGAAACGAGAGAGCGAGAGCGAGTAGAAACGCGGAGAGGAGTCGCAGAGGAGAGCGGGCAAGGCCGGGGGTGAACCCCTTATTGATTTTTAGGGTGACACTGTCAACCGGCGGCGAGTGTCGAGTCCCCCGCGACGGGCGACTTTGAAACGACAGCCACGAATCAGGGGAAAAAAAATGCGCCGCGGCCGAGAGCGACGCGTATAAAAGTTCGCGTCGAGTCTTCCTTCGATTCCTCGGTGACAGGCGGGAAACGTCTTCCTTCGATTCTCCGTCGACGACGTCGCGCGTCGATCAGGACAGATCGCGTGCCGTCGATGTCGACGACTGCCCCAAGATCGCCCGAGGCTTAGTTGATACGCGCACCCACGGGCGAGGCTGCGCGACGTTTTTTCCGCCGTTCGTGCGTCGTCGTCGTCGACGGCGGCGGCGGCGGCGGCGACGCCGACGGAATAAAGGGGAATCGCGGCGCAGTCCCGTTGCGGTCGGGGGTGCAGCTTTCTCTCGGGGCGCAGGGCCGTATAACTTCGTGGGAGACGCTCCACGTGGGAAGCGTGCTCTCGGCGTGCCTCTCGTAACGTAATCGCACGCAATCGTTCGTCTTTGACATCTTTTTCGCGTCGGACGGATACTCCACACGCGGGTGGTTGGAAACAACGTGAGGGAAAAGGGGGCCGAGGGGGAGGAGGAGGAGGTGCGAGTCGAGCGACGACGACGGCGAATCCCCCCGTGGTAGTGATCGTCGTTTACCCTCTCTCTCTCTTTCTATTTCTTCCGTGCTGTCTCTTTCTTCCTCGCTCTTTATAGCCTTTTTTTTATTTCTCTTTTATTCCCACCCGACATTTTTCCGCTCTCCCGGCTCCGAGATAGGGGTCGCGCTGGCAGACGTGAGTGACGTACGAGTTGCTGCGTGAAGGGGGAAAAACGTGGCTTCTCAGCTATCCCTTTATACGTACTTGCTCGCGATTCGCGATCATGGGATCGTTTCTAAAAGTCACGCGGTGTGATCGGAAGAATTGGAAGCGATTGGAGTAGCTGCTCTTGGATCGGCACGCGTGGGATTTAATAATAACGGGATGTTGAAGTAATCTTGCGTGCTCGCTCGAAGTGAAGTGCGCGAAGGGAGAATCGCTCTTGGAGAGCGATAAAAGAGCCACGGATTTTCGTGAAATTTATTCACCTTCAGAAATGTCCATCGAACTTCGGGTTCACCAGGTGACATTCTCACGCGTTCGCGAATTCGGACGCGTACGACCATCGACTCCACACGCGTATAACACACGACGTCGCTCGCATGCAACAGGCGACACCGCGTTGCCAAAGTTTCCTCTTGTTTAATCGATCGGAAATTTGCGTCCGAGTAATATAACACGCGTGTTTCGTGAATTCGAATTAAAAATCGCGATCAAGCTGGATCGACGTGGAAAAAAAATTCTCATCCTTCCGAAAAAGATTATTAATCGAGCAACGCGAGAGAGAGAAAGGAAAAAAAAAGACACTTGTCGCCGAGGACGACGAAATCGTCGCGAGAGAGGAGGAGCGACCGCCCCGAGAGAACATTAGCCGTGAAATTAGCCGCGAAGCGCGGCGCACGCGAGTGACAATCGATACCCGGCGAGGTTTGTAGCGGACGGAATCTCCGACGACCGTCGACGATTCAACGGCAGTGCGGAGGAAAGGCGTCGGTGCGTTTTTTCGCGACGATATCGTGATCGCTGTCCGGAGAGAGAGAGAAAAAGAGAGAGGGAGAAAAAGAGGGGTGACACGCACGTCGACGTCGACGCGACGCCTGGCGGTGACGCGAGCCGGCGTGGCGCGGCGCCATTCGCGCGAGACCGGCGTCGAGGTGGTCGCGCGAAACAACAAACCACGCGGCGGTGGAAGGGCGAGGGCGACGACGGAGAGAGGGAGGAGGTGGAAGAACAACGGACGTTTCTCCGCGGGAGTGGTAGATCTTCGTGTCGCGCGACGAAGCTCGCGATCAGCTGCGACTCTCAGTCTCCATCGGCTGTCATCATATCGTTTGACGTTTGAAAAGCGGAGTAAAATAGCGGAAAAATGGCAGACCTCTTCGACATCCTCGAGTGGAATAGCAATTATCGTCTGCGACCGAGGAAGAAATCCAGTTGACATTCGGGCGTGAGTAGCGAGAAGCGCGAGGAACGAAGAAGAAAGAGAGGGAGAGGGAGAGAGAGAGAAAGAGAAAGAGAAAAGGAGGGTGGAACACGTGGTTCGCGAGGGAATAGGCAGGGGCGAGGTGCGTGCGTGGTTTAGTTACACTCCTGGCGCACGTGCGTACGTGCATTTTCCCCAAAGTGTCGTCGTCGTCGTGAATGACTGTTTCTCGGTGAGTGTTTACGAATAATGGTTGTCAACGTCGTGATACAAGTGACGCGAATTTTCTCGCGATTCAACGCGTACGTCTTCGTACAGAGATCCTTAGTGAAGTGTTGATATCTGCAATTTTTTTTCCTAGTATTTCGAATGGGCAAATTTTTTGGTGTGAATTTTTTACTCTGCAGAATTCGAGTGTACACATATATATACGCGTGAATGGTGTGATGAATGACGTTTGGGGCGCCATCGTACAAGTTACACTCCTGGCCGCAAAGTTCGTCTGTTGACTTCGGTGGTGTTTATTCGCGCTCGGGTCTGATTCGCTTCGTCCCTCTCTCTCTTCCTCTTTCTCTTTCTCGCACGTACGACGCCGGCGGTTTCTCCCTCTCTCTCTCTTTCTCCATCGGACGAAAGAGAGAGAGAGAGAGAGAGAGATAGATAAAAGAGCGAGCGAGAGAGAGCGCGTGCGCGCGCGGGCGGGCGCACTCGCGGGGTCGCTCTTGTGTTTGGAACGTCGTGAACTTTTCTGCAATGTGACGACACGGGGGATGAATGGTTACTAGCGTCATGTCGCAGCAGTGCACGCGTCCGGGAGCGAATGCGCGACCGAAACACGAACGCGCGCCGGCCTCCGAGGCGTCCTGAGTCGGCGACAGGCAGCAGCAGTACGCCAGCAGCGGATCGACGATCGTTGGAAAAATGCCGGCGACGCGACCGCCCTTGTTGTTGTCGTCGTTGCCGCCGCCGATATTGCTACCGCACCGAGAGTTCGCGACCGTGCGCGGGGTGTCGCGACCGACGACGAGCGACGTCGCCGCGGACTCCTGAAGCAGCGAGTTTGACAGTTGGTGTGCCTTCGCCGCGAGCCGGCTGGACGTCGCGCGTCTCGCCTACTGCGTGTAGGTTAGGTGTACCGGCACATAACCTTAAAGCGGTACCAGAGTGCCAGTGCATCGTTGTGCGCGTTGCTATTTATCCGCGGGATTGTCGTTCGCGGGAGAGAATCGAAACGAGTTCGTGCGTCGAGTTCGTCCGGGTTTCGTGTTGGTTATATCCGCGCATTGGGTGATCGGTGAGATGGAATGAACTGGGTGAGACCACGGGACAATGAAGGCCAATGGGACAAACAATGGTGATTTTCTCGTATATGTGTACTTATGTCTGGAATTGTGTGATCATGTATCGAGTCGAATTCGTGACTTTAGTCTGTATTAGAGAAATAGTAGTCTATGATAGTACTTGCGTATTACATTGTTATTTGGATAGAATGAGATTCTTCATGATGTTGCATATTTGTCAGCGTACATCTTTATGTAGTCTTTATGTAGTACGCAAGGCTTATTTCTGTGACAGTTTGTACTAGTTGCTTCTAATTACTCTTTCTGTTATGAGTATGATGCAATTAAGATTGTTGGAAGCATTATTGGATTGTTAATTTTAAATGCAGTACTCTAACCTGAATTCTTACGTTAAAACAGTACTCAAACAAATTTGGTTGTCAATGTGCTATCGTTAACATATATTACAGTCATTTTATATGTCACAGTATATGTACTGCGATTGACTATACTGTGAAAGAGAGAGTGTTATTTGAATGAGTACGCTGTTACAATCTAATCCTTTTTACATTTTGGCTTTTTTTATTTCTCATTTTTTAAAATTGCATCGATGAATCAATATATAATATTCAACATATATAATAATTATATTAAGCATGAAAGTGTTATTTGAATCAGTACGCAGTTACACATTCCTTTTCACACTTTGATTTTTAAAATTATTTCTCATTGTTTTATTGAATTACTAAAGTTACATTGACAAATCAATAGAGAATATGTAACATTTAGCATGTAAAATAGTGATATTAAGCATTTATAATGAATACGGTGAAAATAATTAACATTGAATTATTCTTTACAGGCTGTAGCCGCCTGAACACGCCATTGGCAGCCACCACCACGCTGGAGGATCCGGGTACGCCAGCCTCCTGGAAGGGCCCGCCGCCCGGTTCAGAGGCATCGCCCTTTACGCCCAATTCCGTCGGTCAGGGCGGTGGTCCTGGTTCGGGTCCGTACAACAGCACGGGCGGTCCACCTAGTAATGCGGGCTTCCAAGGTCCAAGTCCGTTTCCCGGCAGTGCCGGTAGTCCGGCCGGTGCACCGCCTTATCAAGGCCCCCCGCCCGGTTCGGCGACGCCGCAATACACCGCCTCCCCCGCGCCGAGCGGTTCCTCGACCCCCGGACCCGGACCGCCGCCAAATTCCACCGGTTTTCCGCCACCCCCGAATAACACCGGTCCGCCGTACAACGGGCCCGGGCCCAGTCCGTTCGGTTCGCCCTCTGGCGCGCCCCCGCAATTCGTCGGTCGACCCGGCTCCTCGGGACCACCGTTTGTACCACCTGGTGCCGGTAATCCGCACTTCCCCTCGCATGGTCAGCCGTTCGGAGGCCCGCAGTACGGCATACCACCTGGAAGTCCATTTGGACCGGGAGGTCATCCCATGGCGGGACCCATGGGTCCAGGACATCCGGCGATAATGGGACCTGGAGGACCTGTTGAGAGATTGGATCAAGGGTGAGTGTTTTTTTCTTTTTACGAAGCGAGTAATTATTCTATATTCGATATTCAAGTATGGAAAATAATTGTCAAACGATCAAATACGTAATATACGTGGTGCGCAATGTTTGTTATTGGAGAAGATGTTTGCGTTTTTTCTATGCAGAGGCGTTTCAACAGAGTTTTATAGATATTGAGATATAGAGTCCTTACTCGCTTTTGCTTTGCATGTAAAATTTATGTTTGGATAACCGATGATCGAGAGACTCGTGCGTTTACTGATCGAAGCGAGCGATTAAGTTCGATCAAGAGCGCAATAACGCGCAAATATTGTTCCTACTTGCGTGAATGCAAATGCGAACAGTTTATTATAAATATTCGCAGACGTTAAAACATATTATTTTCAATTAAGACGCATCTTTTAATTATATAGAAAACTTTTGAAAGATTTTATGCACCGAGAAATGGAGCGCGATTTGTAGAGAAAGTTGAACACAGCAGCGGTTACACTAATGATTATTAATCGCAGTGAAAGTTGCCATTATTCTGATTTGCAGTAATTTTGGGTTAGAGAATGCAAATTGTTGTATTTGGGAAACATCAACGTTAAACTTTACAATGTATATTTTATCGTAGTAAATTAATGTTATATACCTTTACATTCGTGATATTACTAGGGAAATCTATTCCACATATCTACAGAGCTTGTTTGTAAATAATAATTTATAAACATAATGACAATTATGTTATTAAACATTTAATAATATAATAGCTTGAACCATAACGTGAGAACAGTATTATATAATATATATAACTATATATTATATTTTTACAAAATCTTTAAGAAATACAGAAAAATAATTTTTTAAATATGCAATTTATTTTTCTATACATTAATTTTTTTTTTCTAAAACCCCCAAAATAAGACAAGTGTAGAAAACGAAAAAAAATATTAATCTAAAAATCTACATAAATTTCTGAAAATATAATATACTTAAACTTTGATGCAAGATTCTAATATAATCGAGAAATACACAGAGAGAATTTTCTCTCAGAATTTACTCTGAAAATCACGGTAATCGTGGGACAATATGGGGCATGGAAAGAATTTTATGAGAATTTGATTAATATTTATCGCAATAAAAATAATAATATCTATCACAATGAAATATAAAACATGTTTGATTAATTTTACTAAACTGCATAGTAAAATTAATCAAACGTATTTTATATTTTATTGTGATAGATATTATTTTTATTGTGATAAATATTAATCAGAGAAATTCTCATAAAATTCTTTCCATATTGTCCCACGATTATCATGATTTTCAGGGTAAATTCTAAGAGAACATTCTCTCAGTGTATAATACAAATTAATTAGTTAAGAGAAAATTCAAATTTTCTCGAAACATTTTTCTCAAAGTCTGGTAGAAACCTTGTGCGTTCTTCATGTAAAAATAATCATTGTAAAAATGATTGTTCGTATAAATATATCGTCGTCTCTTTCTTAAACAAAAGAAGTGAAGATAAAATAATGGTACGACAATGATACGCGAGATAAGAGAGTAGCGTGCACTTATGTCGCTTATGTCGTTTGACATTCCTAGATAGGACATGGTCCACAGGTAGCTAAGTTATTTATTGCTCATTTTCCGGTCGGTCCGCATTCTTACTGATAGTAGGCCTATTCGGGCACGCTTGCCTTTACCTCCCTTCAGGATCCGTCTTAATCGTTTGTGACGAGTCGTCATCGCGACAGACGACGCTCGTGCGCTCTTATGTTCGACTAACTTATCACGCATTTGGAACGTCCGTGCACAAATCGCGCCAAGATGTTCGCATATATATAGGGGGAACGCGGGGTTGCTCGCTCGAACGGCAGAAACCAGTTTTTCGAATAGTTTTGTAACAAGCGTCCGGGACTGTTACGCGACCCGGTTCGATCGGCCGAATGAGGCGGAATGAGGCGGAACGTATTATTCGAAATTTCCACGATGAAACCGGAATGCGAGATGGATCGGTGAAAAAAATCCGTTACGACTCTAATAGCTATCGGTATATACATACACACATACACACACGCGCGCATGGGTATACACACCGAGCTAATACCGTACTATAAACCTGGGCCACATTTTTAGGCACGGACACGTTCGATGGAAACGTGTGGTCGCGACGTATAGATTCACTCGCGATACCCACCGAACACGCGCAACACGTACACACATTTATACGTGTACTTTGCGCGCCGCACGTGTCCGCGTGCACGGTGTGGGTGCGAACGAGCGATGTGTGCTCGTCGGTGTGTGCGGAATATTCTAAATTCCGGTAAACCGCCGAACCGATTGCGTCAAACAGACGCGGTACGCGAGGAGTAACGCAAAGGAACGCAACTTTTCCTAGCGATAAAATTCTAAACAGTCGATAGAAATTGCACAAAAGAAATGTCTAATTTATATATATATATATAATATATTAATATATTACCGATTTCTATACATATATACAGAGCAATAGTAAGTCTGTGAATGTTTGGAAAAATCCCGACATTTCAATGGCGAATTTCGAGAAGAATTTGAATACTCATTTATTATAAAGACTTTACATCGAAAGTTGAAGAATTGTGCATAAAATTTCAAAAGTATAAATTGTATTCTTTGATGCTATCTAAAGTTTCCGCGGAATGAAACGTTGACTTGATATTTACTTGATATAGTTAAAAAAAGACCTAGACTTTTGCGTTGTTATTTAAAAACTTTGACTGGACATTTAAGAGAATAAAATAATTTATACAAGAGTAAAGTAATCGCGAAATACTACATTGATATAGCATTTTTATATAACCTTTGACATTTTATAAATATATTCGTAATATATATGTCTGTATGTGTGTATGTGCTTTAATGTATTCGATAACGATACTCGATATCGGCTCGCTCCGAAAATGTAGCTCAACTTTGAGGGATCGTGTTCGGTAGTACGTCGATGAAGAATGTGAGGGAAGTAGAACAACATCATTAGCGTACGATGCTATAAGCTCTCCTCTATTTCCCCGAGGGGATTGAAATGAGGCGAGCCGCGAATAAACGCAACTTAAAAAGGAAGTTTTGCTTGCGAAGGCGCGTCACGTGGGTGGTGCACACATTCATTTCTCGTAGCATCGAGAGGCTTTAGGAAATTAATATCACGAGTCAAATGCCGTTTGTTTCTTTCTGGATTAAATGCACGTGGAAATGGTCGACCGATCCTTTGATGAAAATTAATATCTCGTACTCCATTGATGCTATTATGCGCCGCGAGATAAATAACGCTCTCGCGTCGTGTAATCAAGTAAATGTCGCAAGTTTTGCAACGAAAATTATCGATTTCTTTTTCTTTTCAACGAACGTTGAAAAAAGAAAAACCGCTTTTAATAAACGCTAAATTTATTAAGCTAATTGAGAAAATATTTCTTTTGAAAGTATTTTGCCGACTTGTGCAAATTTATGGCAGTAACGATGTAAAATTGATTTAATAGCGTATATTGAATAATAAATAATAACATATATTGAATTATCATAATTTTTTTTGCTACGAGTAAGAATTAATGCACTAGGAACATAATCGACATCGGCGCACGTCTAGATGAAATTTATTATAGCCTCGCGGTGTACGGGAGTCGCGCGTGTCATTAATCAGCTCCACCACATCTCGGAGACACGATAGATTGCCTTTAATCATTCTAATTAGCGATATATGCGAAGATTATAAAGTAGTCGAGATGATGGTTACGCGCCATTGCAAAGAATTTATGAAATTGAAACGACAAAATCGTGCGATGCAGTTTCGCACTAATATAAATTTTAATTCCTGTCCACTCTTAATTAACTTACATAAATTATAGGGTAACCCTATATAATTTCGTGGACGTTGAATAATCGTCCACCTGTCACAACTTAAGTTAACACTTTTCTCCTCCTCCTCCTCCTCCTCCTCCTCCTCCTCCTCCTCCTCTCTCTTCTATCAGAGAGAGAGAGAGAAAGAGAGAGTGAGTACACGCACTTGGGGCCGAAGAGGAGGAATGGAGAAATTGCAGTAAGATAAATTAGCCGGGATAAAATGTGTTTCTCCCTCTTCTTTTTCCCTCCCTCCCCATGTTATAAGTATCTCCGGCACATTGTCCGAGGACGGAATAAAATAAGTATACGTGAACTTTTGGCACGAGTTGTACCGCGCGAGAGGTGACGCGGACTTTTGTACAGTGTTGTACACCTCCCTTCCCCTTCCCTACTCTCCCCCCTTCCACCCTAAACCCTCCTAGCCACCCCGTGTTACGGAGGGTGGGTCGGGGTATGAAGGAGGCGAATGGGGTGAGGAGGGAAGGGGGAGGGGAGAGGGGAAAAGAGTGAACGGAGGTTCTCATATTTCCAGTGTTTTAATTTTTCACGATATCTCCGCACTGCTGTCTGCAAATTATTTGTCATTCTCCGTTCTACGCTCTTCGCCTTTTAGCACGCTCGAATGCCGTTCTTTTGTTGATTCCTTCAGAGAAACGAGATGCACGGCGGACGAAGGACTCTCGATTGTCGTGACGTGACGCTCGGATCGATAGTTAGAGCGTGTTAAAGGTATCACAAAAGTTACAGCAATTTCACAAATTTCGCGAAAACGCTCCCTTTTTCCGCCTCGCTGTGCCCTTTTTTTCTATGGCAGTGTAGAACAGAGGAGAAAATTATATGTCCCTTTATTGTGCTCCCGAATAATATTATTCGCGAAAGAGGAATTCTTACAATAATTATGCGACGATATTATATTACAATTGCTCTGCGCAGTTTTTTTTAAATATAGACCAAAATGTAGAGGAAATCACACGAAACACGTAACGTTACTAAAAGTTGATAATATAATACATCGTTGGTCATTGTATAACATTGATGTTTCATACAAGGAACAATGTAATAATATAACAAATTGCTACACTCTCTCTCATCCCAAGATATCTTAAATATTTTTATTTCGTTGTCGAATTTCTATCTAATTATAATTATTAGAAAAAAATATTAATTATCCAAAATCAAGTATGAGAAGGACTAAGAGCCAGGCGTAGATATATTAGGTAGATATAAATTTTAATTCAATTTAAGCTCCTTAGCTCCCTCTTATTAGCCCCCCTCATACCTGATTTTGTGTTTATATATATATCAGAGCTTTTTCAAATTTATTATTAATTATCCACATATGAAATATGGTTGAAGATGATACTATTACAATATTCGTGCCAAAAAAGAATTCTTGGTATCAGAGGTAGAGAATAGGTAAAAGGTTATTTTTCTACAAGATACTTATTGAGAACCACTTGGGTTTCCTTCTCCTTTTTATTCCTCCTTTGGTGGTAGAAACAGAGAGAGAAAGAGAGTGAGAGAGAGAGTGAGTGAGGAGGGGGGAGGGAAAGAGAGAAAGAAAGAGAGACAGGGACAGAAAGGACCAGGCAGGAGGAGGCGTTGGTTGGTCGGTCGGTTGGTCGGTCGGTCGGTCGGACCCTTGGTCTCGGGCTGACGTAGCTCTCGCTCATGCATCCGCCACCGCCGTTTACACTTTCGCGTGCAAAGGGATACCTCGGAACGTCGCGGGGATCTCCGGCAGGCGCGCGTTTCGTTACCGTTTGTCTCAGGTCGTGGTCGAGCTCGCGGTTCCACGTCGTTACTTTCGCCGCATTTCACAAAACAATGAACAAAAATTCGAATTGCTCTGTAATGCGATTCTTCTCTTTCCCTTCTTTTTCTGTTGATCTCTCTCTCTCTCGCTCGCTCGCGCTCGCTCTCTTTTGATCTCTCTCGAAAGATGCAGCGAGAGACACGAATCGTCTCGTTCCATATCTCGCTACTGTGATATGTAAATATTTCCAGTGCTCGAAAAAAATATAATTTACGACCGGAGAAACATTCGACATGTTTATCTCGCAAAATAGATTTTTTTTCGAGAGATTTACGCGGAGATATAACTCGTTAATGGACCTCTATTCGTGATCTTTGGTATTTTATTGTTAGTATAAAATTGAAGGCGAACTGTGTACGGGTTTTTGAAATGGATCTCTTTAGCAAGACGAGTCGAGTTTGCGACTTGCGTTCGCGTTCTATAGAAATCTGATAGTGTTGCTTTGTGGAAAAATATATAATATTAATATTTTTGCGAAAAAGAACATTATTTTTGACTTTATCATTATATAAGATAAAATCAAAAATAATAACAAGACAAAGAATAAAGCTTAAAAATTATATGAGATATCAACACACTTATCTGTATTATATAAAGTAATCTAATTTTTATAATTACGATTTATTACATCATTAAAAATGATTTTGCTCTATATTTAATAGAATTTCTCAATGTGTTGGGTGGGGAGATGAGGTTTTTACGGGATCATTAATACTACTATAACGTCGCAGAGATGCAGCTGCATAGAAAACGCGTATAAGTTGCATCGCACTTAGAAATGGCAACGAGGCGCCATGTATCAGACACTGCCTTGAATTTATGGTTGATAATTTTCTCGGGCCGTGCAACTTGTTTCCCCTGGCTCGAATATCTCGCCCTTCTTACGCGGGTATTTCCTTGCTACCTTGGTAGCAACTTGTTTGTACTGTATTCGTATTGATATTCGTCCGCTTACGACCAACTTCCTCTTCGCTGCATTGAAATCACTCCCGGCTCCCAAACTGTCGCGTTATAGAGAAAGATGATAAAGATTATCCCTGTATATATCTAATATCGTTCAAACAACACGTATATAAAGCATTCGAATTACGAGCTCAGTTTTGTTAAAGTAACTCCAAATAGGGGGTGCAAAAATAGGATTTTTTAATAATATACCCCTATACATATATTATTATTATTATTACTTGTTAATGTCGCGCATGTGCACGTATCTGGGGAAATCTCCCATTTTGCAATGGCAATGCAAATTTCTACCTCCATAATTTCGTCGATGACGAATGTTTTCGCCGACTATGTAGGACGTTATCGTGAAATGCATTTCGCATGAGGGAATTCTCGCGATAGGAAGCGCGTATAGTTCGCGATCGATGCATAGAAATCGTTGAGAAATGATTTATTGATCGTTCTTTGGATTCGCGTTCTCTGCGTGCATTATTAGCTGCGACGGCAGTGCGTCGAGGAAAAGAGATAGTATTGATTTTTACCGATATTTAGCCGTGGAATTATCCCTTCTCTCCCCCCCCCCCCTTCTCTCTCTCTCTCTCTCTCTCTTTCTCTCTTTCCCTCTTTATGGCTGCCGCCTTCCTTTCCTTTACTCCCTTCCGCCCCCCTTTCTGCTTCTCCCTCCTCCCCCCTTCCGCTCACCTTCCCCTCTGCTTCGCGCGTCCTGGCTTCATCGTTCCTTTCGAACCACCCTCCACAGGCACCCTTCGCGTATCCCGAAGGAGAGAGAGAGGGAGAGAGGTTGAGTGCCAGATATAGAAAATCTGAATACCTATGACCCGGAAGGACATTTCTATGCTAAGTGCGCGTTGAGCAATGACGAAAAAACTAGGTTCTTTTCCTCGAACGTAGCTTTGTAACAACAGTCATGTTACTTTTCGGAGTTTCCAACTCCCCGATGCACTGTTACGAGATAAATTCGTCCCGACGGGAAATTATAAATAATAAACATAGATGTCTTGAGTGTGTGTTGCGTAAGTCTTTGTCTTCTCGTTTTGTTACTTTTGATCCTTTCGACGAATCGTTCGCGCGAGCCAACATTAGCAACACCTTAATAGAATTCTAAATTATTTATTTAGCTCGAAAATTGATTGCTATTTAACGCGATATGTTTCGATTTAAAAACAATTTTGCGTCTATAATCTAATTAATATTGTACCGGTTCTTTGTTTTCAAGATCGACGATCGTGTTTTATCCGAAACATCGGTGCTCCGTGTTAACGATAAATTATTGACTCCTTGCACCCGGGGTGCATTATATCGCGTCACTCCGGGGGGGGGGGGGGGACACGAACCCCTTCGGAATCACCTTTCTTTTTCCACCCCCTATTTTTTTTTGTTGCCCCTGGCGACCTCTGCCAACCCTGATGAGGAACTCCGCGAAGTGGATACTCCATGGATATAGAAACTCTGCTACGGTATTCCCCTAATCGGCGCTAGTGTACGAGCGTAGGTAGCACAGTTGCAAAAGGGGGTAAAATGTGGGAGGAATCCGAATTTATAGAGGACTAAAAGCGAGAGAGAGAAAGAACGCGCGCGCGAGAAAAAGAGGGATGGAAGTGACACATCGGAATCGGAGAGTGAGGGATAGGGGAAAAGAGAGGAGCGCCTCTCTTACTAAAATTCAAAAGTTCTTCGCCAGAGTTTACGATGCCGTCTAGCCGGCGCGTCGCTGAGATTCTTCGTCTCCGCCGTTTCCTCTGTCTGCTCCATCCCCCTCACTTTTCACCCCCGTCATCCTGTCGTCCTTTTCTCCATGTCCTTTCTAAATGTTCTTTTCATCTTGTATATCTGTATATGAATGTATTTATACACGAGCGAATCTTTATTAATTTGGAACATGGTGTATCTCTCTCATTCACCGGATGAGCACCTTGAGTTAGGGGTGAATGGGGAGGTTTGCAATGGGGAGGCACACGATTTTTTACTGCCTTGGTTAGGAAGTTTTATTTACAGGAATTGGAAAAATGACAAGCGGTCGAGACCGCTTTGTCACGTTTACATAGTTACGATTTATCGTGTGAAAATTTTGCGTGCAAAACTTGCGGCTCTCGTCGAGGTTTGCGGCAGTTTTAAAAAAAAAACGCGTTTCAATTCATTTGTTGTATATTTCGAAGGATCGCTATATCGCCATATTTCGCGATGCGCGGTTTCGGTTTTATTTCCGAAGCTATAATATTTCAACTGTTCAAAGCTAGTTTTGCCCAACGACATATTTACACAGGTCAAGCCCTCCTTCTGAAGGATGAAATCGTAAATAAGCAGTTTGGAGAAAGATATTTAATTCAGTACCCTCTTTGCACCTATATACGCTGTGTACAGTAATATTTTCTCATTATAAAATAGAGTGATAAAAATAGAGAGAAACGTATTTCTTTCAATTTAAGATTTCCAATTTTTTCATTTTATCCGTCATTATAATAAAAATAGTTTCTTAATTTACATATATGTATATTAACTGTAGAAATTTTGCGAACAATTTAAATAATTCAAATTTTGAGTTTTAATTTAATCTTGAATTTTAAAGCTTACATCTTAAACTGTTTGAATTGTTTAACCATATAATCTTGAGTATTTAAGCAGTTAAAAAATTTAATTCTATATTGTCTGCCATTTTATATTGTCAAGTATTTTAACGTGATTTCTAAAGGAGAGATCAATCATTTTATTTGTTTGAGAAGCTTACGCATTTGTGTATAATATATGTCGAGTACCTTTTGTGCATTTTAAAGAAAATTACAACAGTGATGACGTCGCTAATCCGACTCGAAAGGCCCGTCTCGTTAGAGCGATGTTATCTCTTCAACCGCGAAAAAAATAGAGGCCATCATAATTTATATTGTTCAATCATAAATAGTTTTACTCTCGAAGATTCTCGGCGATTTTTTTCTCGTTATATAGTACAATGATATGTCAAAAGCCTAATTAACGAATTATACGCTATTTTCATATGTGGGCCATGATCAACCAGTTGCGCGAAAATAATATATTTTCTCTTGGTAAAAGTAAGAAAAAAAATTGTCTTAATGATACAGAAAATGATAAAAAGAAAAATATTATGATACACTTTTAATAGTAAAAAATGATGAAAAGAAAAAAAATTATATTGCTACTTTAATTTAGATGTATTTCAATTTAAAATAACTTGTATTCATGAATATATATGTTTAAAGAATAATTAAAAAATAATTGACTTGCTTAAGTTTTAATGATGTAAAGTAATTCGTGACATCTAATCATGATTGATCATTTTGTGCAGAGAAACATCTCGAGTCTGGTTTTAAAAACACTTCACGAATTAAATACGTGCTTAAATCATTATCGCATAATTATTAACGATATCTATTATTTACGATACGTCGTTCGCTCTTTTTATCATCTCAGATTTCACTCGAATTTCATTTAATCGACTCTCACGTTTTTATATTATGACAATTATAACAATTTCGCGTAAAGGATCTGGCACTTTTATTTCCGAGAAAAGGTATCACGATCGATCCTCGGGGATATTGTAATCCGGGGGACATTGTAGTCAATAAGCCGACGTCAAAAAGCGATCGGTCGCATATCATCGCGATATCTATGCGATGTACGCCGATAGGTAGTCATGTGCATGCCATAGATCCTTCAACGTCTGTTGTCCCCTTATATCGGTCGAGGCATGAGTCACACTCCGTGCGATTCCGCGCACAATCAGACATCTGGTCACGCACGGATTGTCCCCCCCGGTTCCTGGAGCGCGCGCGGATGCTGCGCTCAGCTTCTTACTTCCGCACATGCGACGCACGCGGTACATCAAGGTATCTCGCTGCGGGACAAGTGTTTCATCTCGTTATGTCCGTTATCCCTTAGGTATTTGTCTTGTACGTATATGATGGAAAGTTATGTGCGTACTCGCGTCTTTTTTTTTTTTTTTTTTATTTATTCACATTTCGATCTACAAGTAAGGGCATTTACTTGTAGATCGATGTAATCTAAGATAAATAAAATAAAAAATATCAAGTATACATTGTAACAAGTGCAAACCATTTATGTTCTTTATTATTTTTCTATTATTTGAAGCAAACAATCGCGATGAGATTCTACTAGCGATTTCTTATGCGTTTCTTTGCGTCTTGAATATTTTTTTAGCTATTAGAATAGAAATTCATTCTTTATAATCTTAATTATCATCGAAGGGACAATGCCATGCATGACGTGGATACGAGCAGAGAAACCGATAATAATAGACATCTATTAAATAGTAAATAATAATGAGAACCTAATGGGGTATAATTATAAATTATTAATGTATCTAGGTAATATGCGCTTTCCTTCCACTGTAATTTTCTAGTGCGATTTGTTCCGGCAACACTGAAAAAAAAAAATGCAGGCTACTCGCTTTAATTGCCACGCCTTTCACGAGAAATTACTCGCTCGCTTAAAAATTTCCCCATTCTATCTGATAATTGATAATATGCAGCACAGATTGTGAGTGGCTGTGATCAAGTGTGTCAAGAATGCAACCTTAATAATTTTTTTCAACATTTCGCTATCTACTGTCACAATCTTTAATAATTCGCTATTAAGAAAGATATGAAAAATTGAGATAATTGAAAACTATTACATTGAAGGATTTCACGACGCGGTGTCTTTGCAATATGTGCTAATTGTTGTTTCTATATCTTTAAAGTTGCTTCCGCCAATTTTTACTTTTGAAGATTTTCTTTTTAATTGGCAATTGTACATTGAATTCGCTGGCGCTTGATGATAGTGCGCATCGTTCCCGAATCCACGTCATGATTTTTGTGGCATTAATTTGTTTTTTTTTTTATTATACTTTATTACAACGAGAAGAAATATATCCATTAACGAGTTCAGAATTGACAGAATTTTTAGAAATATGTAAGAAAAAAAAAATTGTGAATAATTGACCAAGTTTTTTAACTAGCAACTGAAAGGCTTTTACATTTAGACATAAAAAAGATCATATTTTTTCTTTTACGCGAATTATGGAAGGAACGGATGTTCCTTTCATAATTCGCGTAAAAGAAACTATCCTAAAGGTTTTTGATGTGACGCGAATACGGTAGTGTTTGTGCTAATTGCGCGCCAGACCGGTCGAGGGGATGATCTCAAGGGAGAAAGAGAACAGATGGGGGTAAACGACAATGACAAACGCGTTTCCTTCGTGATTCGAAAAGTTAGGTGGAAACTCGCACATGTCCTCCAAAAGCGTACACGCACAGCCTTCGTATAACTTTTCGACCCATGTTACGTATGTTTATAAGAATAGCGCTTAACGAATCAGTTACGCACGTTTTATATCAGTTTTTTTTCAATTGTTCGAGTATCTCCGATTCGTAAAGTTCTCTGGATTCTGTTTATCGAGTGCCCGTAGGTCTCCCTTTTCCGACGAATGCGACGTGAGCCATTAGCGCAGGTCACGGCGTTATTAAAGACAATGAAGCAAACTTTATACGAGCGGGGGTACGGGGCCAATTACTTGGCAATTAGTCGAGCGAGCAACAAGTGAGCATCACCACAGACCTCTCTCTTTCTCTTTCTCTCTTTCTCTCTCTCTCTCTCTCTCTCTCTCTCTCTCTCTCTCTCTCTCTCTCTCTCTCTCCGTCTTGAGTCTCCTTCCCCTTCATCTTCTCGACTCACCTTCTCCGTTCCTTTCTCCGTAGATCGACATAGTCTTCCTCGAGATAGGTCGCGAAATACGCGGGAAAGCATATTTTCCGATCGGCGATTGACTCATTCGATTTTCATGTTCCTCTATCACATTTCAATTATATCTTTTATTTTACTATTTGTACGCAAAGTTATTTTCGAAAATCTTTAAATTGATAATAGTCAATAAATGTAATTTGTAGACTAGAAAATTACGGCAAGTTATATCATTTTACACTTACGAATAGTTTGAAATATTTTTCTACGTCTTTTCTGTATTTTACAATTTCTATCAATTGAAATATTGTTAAAAAATTTTTAGCATTAAATTAAGACGTATTAATACCGATATTATCTTAAAGGACTGAGTCGATTTTAGTCGAGGACACGTATAATTTTCTTTTCTCATCCAATAATAATGCACCTTGGAAATTCGAGGTATAAATAAGCGGGGTCACGGTCCTTTTCGCTGAGCAAGAGGGTTGTGAGCGTCGAGGACGCATAATTCTAATTATAATTTTTAGCAGGTCGCACTTATACTCGCCCTACGTGGTGCTTGACGAGGTGACCAAGCGCGGGCGAGGGGCCGCGATACAGGAAGTTTACTACCGCGCGTTTTACGCGATTTTTGACCCACACTCCGACTTCGCCGTGTTATATACACCCTTGAGCATTCAGACGTAGACGTATCGAAGAAGAAAGGGGTGGTAAAGGGTTTGGGTACATTCCGACTCAGAAGTCGACAGCGTCTTTTAATTGAAGATAGTTATGCAATTTGGAGCCAACTTAGGAAAACATTTTTTTGGGGGGGCTATTACATATTTAAAAAAACATTGTAGCAAGAATATTCTATTTTTCGCCTCATTTTTTAAGAAATAATTTTTTATGCAATAAATATTCACCATTCTATGTAGTTATACGTTTCCGACACATTTTTTTATTTGCGTTCGAATTTTCCCCTGACAATCCAATGCGAATATTCAATGATTTGAAAAGATCGATCGTTTTCAGGACACAAGAATTAAAAATACGAGTTTTTTTTACGTCTCGAATGTGTTATTTTTTAAATTTGAAACTATACGTCTGAATATTGGTTCGAGAATCCTTGACGCGAAAAAATGTGAAACAGGATATTTTAATAAATGTAGAAAAAAATAAATTTTTTTTCTGTAGACGAATAAAAGTTCAAAGAAAATTATAGACCGCTGAATCATTAAATTCCGTACGCTACGTGGGCGGTAATTGTAATTGCATACATGTAAATATATAACAATCGTTTTAATACCATTACGATTAATTACAGATGTAACGAATTTATATATATTGCGATACTCGTATATTATATTATATATTTGTATATACATATGTATATATACATATATATATGTATTATGAACGTTAAAATTGCTAAATCGAAGAACGCCATTGTGTAATAATCGTCGAGTGGATTCGGTACGTCACATTCCAATCACATATCTACCGGAAAAGGCCAGAATCCGAAACGTACGAGCGTATGTGCGTGCAGTTAAACCGCTGAACCGATCGTCGGGAAAATTGGCCGAAAAATTCAGAATCCAATACGAGCGTGATACGCGGATTTACGGATTGCCACATTGTGGATCTCGCGACCGAATCCCCCCGCGAGTTGAATTTTCGCCCGAAAATAGTCGCTACTCTCGACGGATCTCTCGCGCGGAGATCGCAAAAAATTCGCGAATAAAATTTCGCTATCTCAAAAAGCGGCGGGAAATTTCGCATTTAATTATTTCGAGCGAACCAATTTACGAAGCGGAAGCCCGCATATTTATTGTACAGTCCGCGACAAAATTCGGAAATCGTTGCCCGGTGCTCGACGCTGCTTTGTGCGGAGAAAAAAAAAAGAGAAAAATTCTTACGTCGCGATCGCGACCAGGTATGCGTGTCGCAACGAAGATCGACAGGTCGCAAAATTGTCACGCGGCTCGACAGAAATGTCCTCCTCTTTGTCGGGGATCTTTTCGTATCTCGATGACGCTTCGTGACGCGACCGTGGGAAGGAGACGGTGACATTGATCATATCTCGACATAACGCATCGATGCAAAAGTCCGCACCCCGCTACTTTTGCATCGCTCTGTACTCGGTAACCTCCCCGGGGGTGGTGGGCAGCAGGATGGGGCTGCGGCGGGCGTTTTTCAAATAATTACATCGGGCTGCGGTGGTGGTGGGTCGCCATGGCAACCGCAGTGCCTTCAGCATCCTACGACTGAAGGCAACCGAGCAACCGAGCGGCGGCGCAACCCGGTTCTCTTGCTGCGGACTTCGGAATCCGGATGCGCGCGCGCGCCGACCGGTCGGAAACGGTTTTCCGCGGACATCGGCGGCGCGTTTGCACCGCCGTTGATGGAATTGAATAAACAACCACGGATTGGTAATCCGCGAATGTACTTTCCGCGTTTCTTTTTTTTTATTTTTTATTTTTTGCGGGCGTTCCCTATAATAAAATGCTTTCTCTCCCCTGATTATTTCATTTCACGGTAATATTTGTCAAGTATTTCTTGTTTAATTAATGATTCAGAGGCGGACATACAAGTGAATATATATGACAAAATTATACATTTGCATCTCTAATCTTTTATTATCAACTTTAAAGTTCGGTAGATGGTCGCATAAATTTATTGCACACGGATCTTTTACACTCGCATGGACTATAATTTTATTAAACCTTGTAATTGAAATTAATGATACATATATTCGAGAATTATTTGTAAATTTAAAAATTCAAGTTATTCTCTCTCGGCAACGAATCAATGAAAATATTAGTTTGTCAGTCAATTATCAATATAAAATATTTCGGTATAATTAACTATCTAATTAAATTTTTATTGAAACTAAAATAGATTTTACTTTTTCTCTCTCTTTCCCATTAAACTCCGAAAACTCCTAATATCGTAATTTTAAAATAGTCATCATTTTTTTTAGCTTAAATTTTTACTATGTAAATGTAATACATTAAATCTGTTTATCTTTGCCCCCCCTGCACATTATACAATAATATAAATATATATGAAATTATGAATATTATAGTGAAATATAAATATTATAGTAGGTTTTTAATATGAAGATAGCCTCTGTAGGAACGGAATATTTTTTAAAATATTACGGGATCGTATTCATATGTCATATACATTTAATTTGCATTATTACGATTTCGATATAAACCAGAAATATGTTAAAATTATTATTGCAATGTTAAATAAATATCGATATAATAAAAATTTATTTTATTTAAAATAAAATTTATAATTATAAATTTAGCAAGATCAATTCTCGAACAATTTTTCGTACTGTTGTACATGTTATATACCAAGTATATCATCGAATGATCTTTGACGAATCGCTCTTACATCCAATGCGATGCAGAATATATATCTGAGGTTTCGACATAACACGGCCTTGACTTCCTCGTGAAGTTTGCCAGGCCACTTCACGTGTACATACGCAACTCGTTCCAACGCGATATAGCCTCGTGGCTATTTCGCGATCATAAATACTAAACGCGGCTGACTCACAGAGGCAATGCATTGTTGTACAGAGATAACTTTTATCTAGTAGATAACCGAAATTGGGTCGTGCGAAAACTACTGTAGAGACCGACGTGCAGATTTTTTTTCAGAATAGAATTATCGCGTCTGAGGAGAAATTTAAACGTGAAAAATGTAAACGTGTTTTTTAAATAAAAAAAAAATTAATAAATGATCAAATAATATATTATATATAATATACATTATAGAAACACAATGTTATGTCACAATTTAAATTTTGCAATTGATGTCTCGATGAAATATTACATGTTTTTTTCTTTTGTAAATTTCATCTAAAAATATCCTACTAATATAACACACGATACGTTATTTCACGTTCAATTTCACGTTTAGCGATTGGTAAATTTACAAATACTTTTCGAGCGTACTTTCTAAGAGAGACAGGGAAAATTAGAGCGTGCTTAGTTTGTAGCCTAACAGAAACCAAGTCAAAATGTCGGGAAGACATTATGGTATGTCAGCGTTAGCGAATGCTAGGTAGTCATGGCGTCATTTTCTTCTTCCTTCGATGGCTCACTCGACCTACTATGTATACCTACACATCTAACCTAACGTGCCATGGGTCACAAGCAGTAGACGAGTGAGCTTCGACAAAGAGAAAAGATGAGGGAAAGAGAGAGAGAGAAAGAGAGACAAAAAAAAGAATAGAATGAAAAACGAACGAGAACGTTGTGCGAGACAAGAATGCGAGGAAGAAATAACATGAGAGAAGCATAGAAGAAGCAATCGAGAAAAAGAGAGATCGCTGTACAAGAAACCGCAAAGACGCGATAGATAGAGAGAAAAGAAATAGGAGAGAGAAAAAAAGATAGACTAAAGTAAGGAGGAAAGAGAAAGAGAGAGAAGAGAAAGAGAGAGAGAGGGAGGGAAAGGTGGGCCGAGAGGAGTGGGGTCAGTTCGTGACCCGACCACCTGTGGAAGCAGCCGGTAGCAACTTCTTGTTTGCCGTTTGCGCATACCTCTATCTACCACTTATACGTAGTACGTATTACGTAGGCGAACCGCCAACCGATGACCGCGGTCACGGCTACCTCCGAAATTACGTTCTTGGTTCCCTCTGAATCCGCGCCTCGCGCCGTAATCCTGACGAGACACCGCGGTATTCGGCGCATTGAGCAGCTTAGGTGTTACACCCGCATAGATAACATAACATTCTCCTGATATTCAATTTTCGCAAAATATCATTTATTAGCGATTGTTACCTTCCATTAATCCTAACAATGCGAAATTTATGTAGCATTATGTGTACCGTCCATACATACATTACCGTTGAAATTTGAATTTATTTTATACACATATATTATAATCAAAAAAATTTTTTTAAAGTATTTAATAATTAATATTTTTCTAAAATTTTAGTTAGTTATTTTAAAAAATGAAAAAAATATAATTAATTCACAATCAAGAGCATATATATCTATACATGTAATCTAAAAACACAACGTTGGCCTAACAACATTATATTATATGTCATAAAAAAATAATCGCAAGTAATTACACTGCGATTACTTATAACAATGATTTGGAATTACTCGTCCCGTGTTAAAAATAAATGTGTTATTCGATATCGAGAAGAGATCGGGAGATCTCTAACGTGCGAACTCACGCGACGATCAGATGACGATCAGATAACTCCGGGCGTGCACCTTTGCATCACGTCGCGCCGACAAAATTAGCCGCGTGCCCGAATACAACAACCGTGTTCCACACTCTCGCTCGTATCACCATAGGTGTAATATAGATGCCGCCGCTTAATAGTACTACGGCCATTCATGCGGCGGACGCGCCATTGCTGGCTTAGCACTCTATTAATCACGGATTATTATTCACGCGACCGCGTGGCGCTTTTAGCTTTTAGCGACACATACTTTCGTCGTTCTCTCTCTCTCTCTCTCTCTTTTTCTCTCTCTCTCTCTCTCTCTCTCTCTCTCTCTCTCTCTCTCTCTCTCTCTCTCTCTCTCTCTCTCTCTCTCTCTCTCTCTCTCATGCACTTTCCTTTCCTCCTCGCTATAATCGTCTTGCTTTCTTCTTTCACTGCTTCCCGCCTTCTCTCTTTCTCTCTCTGCCGTCTCCCAAAACCAGATCACCGATTCTTTCCGGTTCCTATCCCGGTCGCGCCTCATTAATCGGCACGTGGGTAGAGGCACGAGATCGAGCGGCCCAGTAAAAAAGATCGGCGATATAAAAGCGACAACGCGTTACGTTGGCGTGGGTCCGCTTAATTGGTTCCACGACGGTATTAATCGGCGCGACATTGTCGGGTATAATGGCCGAGATTAATAAGGAAAAACGTTTGCTTTCCCGTCTTTCTTGCCTCGGGAATGTTTTCTTCCAAGTGAGAGACCTGCTGGTGCGAAAAAATGGAGCATGAGTCACAGACAAAGGCCGCGAAGGGGAATTAAATTTGTTGAGCGCGACCACACGTTGCTAATTTCCCTCTTCGTGCTGCATACATTTGCCTTGTAGAATATTTAGGATTTTAGAATGTGTTTTTTTTAGATCGCGCGCGCAGCAACATTACACGTTTTATTTGTACGTGGTATTATACGTGATATATTGGTATTAATGTAGAATATTTCGCCAGATGGTTTCTCTACGTAACATATATTATTTATACATATATATATTTTTTTTAAATTTAAATACATATACGACAGCTTTTTGTTTCAATCCGATAATATATTATTTTACAACATTCGCGTTTTACGTCAAAAGTATTTACGATTTTTACGATATACTCTTCAAGCATGGATACCCAAAGTAAAGCGGATTTTCACCATTTCGGTGGAAAATTCGGTTTATTTATATGTACATATTTATTATTTTATTTTCAGTCGGATTTTTACTTACTACTTATCGGTCACATGTTTTTTTCGCTTTGCAATTTTTTGTATTTATTAATAAATTTACGTTAGATTAAAATTAACAATCATACAAATACCAAAATCCACTAATCAATTACATACTTATTTTTCGCTTGTACTTTATTACTCTGTAATTAATTTGAAGTGTTTACTTAAAAAAAAACCTCGTGTATGTCTTGTTAAATTTTAATTCGGCTAATTGGCCCGGTGTAACATTACATGGTATTTTTATGTTCCGATTTTTATTCACGACGCGCCATCTCGTACGAAACGAGCACGGATGACAGCTTTATTTCTGGAACAACATGTAGAGTCCGCATTCTCCTCTCGACTGAGCGATCAACTTTTTGCGAAGGATTCGACGAGTGTCATTAATTATTGCGGCGACTCGTTGTCTCGCGAATGCGACTGATATCGACGCTGTTGGACGGATCTATTTGATGTCGAAGAAAAGACTGTCGACTCTCTTGACATGAACAATATTAATGCGACGTTTTCGAATAAATACCTAATTTAATTACGTTATATATAGGAAAAACCCTCGTTTAAGCAAAAATCTTCGAGCTTGTCATCAATAGATTTCTTACCCTAGATGACATCTGTCATCCATTTTATCGAGCATATTATTTATTTAAATACATATATTAACCATTAAACTTAAATTTTAATGTTGAGACATAAAAAAATGAAAAAAAATACAGATTTGTGGACATGGATGACTAATGTCATTCGCGCGATCACTACAGAGAGTTAATATCAAAATAAATGTGTTTGTTCGCGAGGATATTTTTTTTTGAGGATGTTGCAGAGGATATTTTTGCGCCGAATTTGACGAAAAAATGACATTCTTCCATCGGCAAAGCCGCGAACAATTCTCTACCGCATCGCGTTATTGATATTTTATGCAACTGTCTTTTTTTCGCTCGCGTATACTTACTGTTCCGGTTACGATGCATTTATTTTTTACACCTGCGTCCGCATCCGACTATCTTCGTACCGCGGAGTTTTCAAAGAACCGTGTCGCGGTCGTTAATTCGTACGCTTCCGTTTCCGCAGGAGGGAGGACCCTCGCGCATTCGCGATGTCTTGAGGGCCGCGTCTCGTTAATCTGACACGTATGTACATACAAAACCGGACGGACGCTGACGTATATACGCGCGTGCCGCTCGGTTAATTGGCTGTAATTAAGTTAACTCCAGCAGCACGTGGACGCGGTCTCCGCGGAGATTGGTCGCGCGAGCGTAAGCACAACTTGAGCAATTAGTAAAATTGAAACGCGCGGTCGAGTTTCTTGTGTCACGCGAATATGCCGTCGCGTTTTTTTCTCTCGTTTCGAAAAAAAAAAAAAAATTTACTTTGTATCTCGCGATGCCGCGATTTCTCGCGCCGCCGTAAAAACTGACGCGCCTCCGCTCTTTTACATTCACCTACCGCGGCTAAAAAAAACTCGGGTTGTGCTGCTTTAATTCCTTATACACGCGTAATGGTACGTACTTAACAATTTTCGTTAATTGAAATACAAAAATGTTACACGTGTGTAATTTTTATTTCTGCATTTTATTTCTTTCGCAAAATGTGAATATAACTTTAAGAATAAATTTAGCACACAAAAATAAAAAAAAATATATATATAATGCAAACATTTGTCTCGCGAGTTTTTAAGAATTAACGCGACTTGTCAAGGGAGGTGACATTAAAATTATGATTAAAAATTTTTTTTACTGCAAGTTATAACATAGATTTATAGATATACATGAAGTATAACAAAAGCGTATTCTATTTATACGCTTCTGAAGTAGCGGCCCAGATTTTTGTTACATCTTGTATAAGACAGCGTATCATTTCGTTTAAATGTGTTCGTGTACTCTTGGCATGCGTGAAGTTCGCGTGAGTCGTAATCGAGGGGTCTGTGGGTGCCGCGCGTGATCGATCGTCGAACCGCAGATATTTCGGATAACACGCGCGCGCGTCGCATCGATCAAGGATATACGAATGTTGGAGAGATACTTGGCGGGGAGGAAGGAGGGAAAGGCTCGACGAGTCAGGGTCACTCGGGAAGGTGGTGACCTAGCCTTAAATTGTGGCCAGGTAATTCACCTCCACCTTGAATTTCATCTTTGTGCGTATACATATATGTATATGTGATCACCTGTCGCTGACGGAGACTGACCTTCTCTGCACACTTTCGCCCTGTTGACTTCGCCGTGAAGCGAATATATTTGCATCTCGTCCGCCATTTTTCGCATCTCTGTTTTTTTTCTTTTCTTTTTTTCTCCCGACAAAAGGCCTGGGTATTCGATGTCCTTGAGATCTCGCCGACTCTCTCGTGGAGAATAACCGTGTAGAATAATTCCATGTTTTTGCGCGCACGGAATCTATTTTTTTTTGGAGTTTTCTTCAAACTATGGTTGTTGGCTGTCAATTCTTTAGTTTATTTTTACTAGAATTTTTTATATGATTGTATGTCGTTTTATATAATTTTGTCGTAATTAAGCATATGCCGATTAAGTATGGGTATATCTTTTTCATTTCTTTTATATTAAAAAATCAAAACTAATGTAGTCGAACAAGTGATGTCGATATAACAAAGAAAGTTTGTAGGAAAAATTAATATATTGCATTCAGGTATTACGTTGCAGGTTTAATTATATCACTGTACTTATAAAGTATTAATTTCGCTATAGTCCAATTTTGAGGATAGAAAGGATTATAATACAAAATGCTTGTATATTTAAAACATAATTCCGATATGTTTTGACTGCATTATTTCGTACAAATATGTTTATCTGCCTTAAAGTGATAAGCTTGCCAACATTGCTATAAATATTTTGTATACTGATTAATTTGCAATTAAATTTCCACGGCTGAAATCAAAAAGAAAGAAAGCTAATAATTAATACGAATAAAATCTAATAATTAATTAATTTCAAACCAAGTCTTTTATCGTGACTTAAAACATATACAAAACTGAATAATGTTAAAAACTACAAACATTATAGCAGGAAAAATTCAATCATTTTTCTTTTAAAAATTAAAAAAATGTTTTTCAAAAATTATTCTTTTAAAATATTATTAATGGTTAAATACAGAATACAGGTGTACCAATTTTTGAATAAAACATTTTTTTGACATCTCGAATAACTTTCGACCCACTTATATATGTATATAAATTTTCATCAAAATTAGAATTTTCGAATTCGCGAGGTTCTCTTGTCAGTACCGGAAGGACTGTTCGTTATACTCAGCCGCTTTTTGGTTGGCGAAAATTCGTGAGGAAACTCTCGTTTACGCGAATAAAAGTCGCGGATAATGTCCATCCGCAACTATTTAATGCGATCGGCTGCAGCCAAAGAGGATTTAATCAGCATTTCTCGCAAACCCACGCTTTCACCCTTGAGGGGGATTCCTTTTAGATTCCTCCGACTAACCGAACCCTCTCTCTCCTCCTTGGCAACGTATACACACATAAATGCAAGGGATCATCAGTCGCCGTCGCCGCAAAAGTCGAGTAGTACACCCGGTCGAGATTCTTGGCTAGAAATTTCCAACGGATGTCGGATTATTACTTCGCCGGGTAACGAAGGGGGATGCGATACCCGTGTCAACCTCGTCTTCGTCTTCAAAGACGAAGGGATTCGACGCCGCTGAATTCGCGGCTTTATCCGCAACGAGGACGATGGGAGCCGTGTAAACGGACGCCCGCGAAGAGGATTCTTAAATCCGCTTAAAAGTGCTCGATAATCGCGGCCGCTCACTTCCGTTCCGAAACTTCTCCGACACTCTCGCCCAATTGGCCCGCTGTCTTTTTTTTTTGTTTTCAATCCTCTGTTGTTGACTCGATAAATCCCCTTATACGTTCCCACGAGAGAACACTCGTTTTTTCTATCTCTTTTACACTTTTTCTCTCTCTCTCTCTCTTTCGGACTGTTTGTCTTCTCCGCCCCCGCACCTCGTTTCCGATAATTGGCAGGAAAGCAGACGTTTTGTTTTCGGGTCGTCCATAGCGGTATAAAAATTCGGCCGGTTTCTCGAGATGTAGATTCGTTCTCGGAAGCGGAGCCTTTCTCGCTTCGCCCGGCATCGTCTCAAATGAAGGAAGGAAGACGCATCGCGCGGGAGAGGGCAGTTTAGTGTAGGGTGGGTAAAGGGAGGGAGATCTCGCGCGCTGAGGACCAGCCGATCCTCATGTAAAACCGGGCAAAGTTTTGTCACGCGGTGCACAGCTGACAGCGATAGTATTGTCCGACAGCGCAAAAGTTCACATCGTCCTCGGCGGAACAATCATTGTCCTTTGTTGCGGCGTTACCCCCCCCCTCTCTCTCCCCCCCCCCCTCTCTCCCTATCTCTATTTCTTTCTCGACTCCGGAGAGAAAGATCCTTCTCGTTCTCTATCATCTTCTTTCGCCTTTTCTTCGCAATCTTTCTTTTTCTTTCTTTTCTCGTCTCTACGTATTCTATCTATTCTCTCTTTCTCTCTCTATACCGCCTCTTACGTTTGTTTCTATGTCGCTTTAACCAATTCCGACCTTTGCGAGACGTAACAACGTTACGTCGCTCTCAGTCGACGTACTCGATCCCGCGATCGATCTCGCGGATAAATATACAGCTGCCTGGGATTGATCTGTCGGGCGTCTCGGTCCGACCCGACGCCATGGCGAGAAAATATAATTATCGGCGACGCGCTTAATGCGCACGCAAAACGTGATTCACATTCGGATTTAGGTTTCGACATTATTAAGGAAAGTCGTCGCGGATACAAATGTGGGTGGAAACACATCATGCAATTATATTATTTCGCGACAGTGTTACAAGTGGGTGGAATAATGAAAATTTATGCTTTCAATTAATGACAAAAAGGTACGAGTGTATAAGTTATGGCGAAGATATACTCTTAATTCGACGATATTCTACAAAATCTCGGATATTTCTATCTTGAATTACACTGGGTAGGTTGATAAAAAATTGCTCTTTTCGTACAATCTGTAATTTTATAAAATTACTGATGACTTAATTTAATTTAATTGCTTATTTTTATTCTAAAAAGTTTGAGATTTAATAAACTTACTAATGAATGTATTTAATTTTAAACATAGCCAGTGATTTGTAACCATCATCAATAAATTCTATAAAAATATCAATCACTTTCTCACTATAGATATTTGTAGGCTTGATATATTAATTATAATAGCATACTATGAAATTAATAGGGATTTTTAAAAAAGATTAAAGTATTTCAATTCTTTCTAAAGATAAATAAAGATTGCTTGTATGTTTGATATACAATATTTTTAATGGAAAGTTCTTAAAATTATTGCATCTTGCCTTTATCAAATTTCTGCAACGTGCAATTTTCGTTACACATTTTTATCGCAGTTGTTAGAAAATTTAATTCGTTGATTTTGATGCATTTCTGTAAATTCTATTTTGCATGAATTTCTTAGTCCCCATTTCCGTGAAATCATTTTCTAATTTACGTTAAACCATTGCAAACACATATATAATTTGACTTTCTACCGATAATTATTAACAGACAAGTATCGACTCTTTAATTTAAAAATAACTGCAATTATCGCCTACAATTTCGTGACATTGTGAGACGAATAATTTTTTTCCTTTTTTCTTTTAATCTTGTTTCAATTTAGCTTGTGTTCTTATTTTCATTTATGCGTGCAACCACTGACTTCAAAAATTATTTAATATAATTTATGTGAGCGCGTTATAGAAACGTTTGTTCACGTGTTAAAAGATCAAATACCTCTTTAGGGAATGAAAATATTCTCCGACAAAAATATTTAAATTAGTATAAAGGACACGCGTTCTCCGTTTGAAAGTCGGTTTAACAAACGGCGATTTTTTTAAAATTAATTTTTTAATTTGAATATAAATAACTTTTTTTAAACAAATTAAACATTTAAATAATTTTTAATTTTATAAAATTAATATACACTATATAGAATTAAAATAATTATATGAATAAAAATTATAATAGAGAGAAAATAATTATTAATAAATGTAGATGCCAGCAATTGTAGTTAAATTAATAGAAAAAAATTAATTGAATTAATTATGTAAAGAAATAGGAAAATTTTTAAATTATAAAGTTATTTAAAATTTTTATTTGTGGTGAAAAATATAATAAATTAATATAAAATGAATTTGATTAAGTTTACAAAAAAATAGGATACCCTATTATTTAAGTGAATATAAGATGAATTAAACAGTAAGTGTTAATTATTAAAAATAAAAAAAATATAACGGTTCCTCAAATTTATAATAAAATTAGAGGAACTTGTTGATTAATTTGATAGACCACGAATGGAAATACTTGATATAAGAAAAGTCGCGGGAAATTCATATCGCTACCTCGCTTTCTCGAAGCTTTAATTTCGTTCTGCGGAGCGCCGCCGGTAAGGAAAATATGGAAAATCGTTATAAGAAACGCGGGAAATATAGGACTTCCATCTCTCTCGCCTGGACGGCGATGAAATTGTCTTTTCTCGCGAAACGAGCGTAAAACTATTGCCCAGCTCTTTCGTTCTCTCTTCGCAGCGGTTTCCGCCGTTTGTGCGCCGCCGTTTGCGCGTCGCAATATTTTATCCACCTCCGTTTAAAGGGCAGCGCCCTCCCTGACCGGGGATCCCCGCATCGCGCGACTCCCAGATAAATAAATGAAAAAGATGGAAATAATTAAAAAGCCCTTTTAACATTCGTAAAGGATGCCTTCGCCGTGTCTTTTGATTGCTCGGTCGCGTATTCGCATGCCCATTCGAAAGAGTTTTATTTACGGGACGTACATATGTATATGATATACGTCATCGCGCGCGATTCGTAGAGTGTAAACTAGTTTTCTCGGTAAACTCTTTTATTTTTTTCTCTCTCTCTCTATTCTATTTTAATATTTCGTCCGTTTTCAATTCCACGCTTGTTCCGTGAGACGAGAAAAATGCCCTTGCATCAAAGGGTACAACGCTGCATCGGCGGAGCTCATTTTTTTGCGATAATTAGCAGCGAATAGCCTTTTACGTTGCTTGTTTGCATCGCAGACAGAGGCATATTTGCATATGTTATATATATAACTTGCAGTATATTCCTTTATTTTCCCTTTTAACAATAATTGCGAATTTTGTAGTTGTAGATAGGTTTTAAGCGGACTGTGTAGTAAATTTCTTTATTCTTTTAAAATACATATTTCTTCCAAGAATTTTAATATTTTCAAACACATGTATGTCTTATTTTTTTCTTTTAGTACATACTCGAAAAACAAGGGAATTATTATTTTTATTATAAAATATAAGAAGAAACAAGTATCTGAAATAATTTATTTTCAATTACTTTTAATTTTAATCGACGTTTGTATTACACGAACGGCCATTGATTCGCGCTCGATGATCCCCTCTTCATCCCTTCTCGTTACAACGACGCTCCCACTTTTTTTCCACGGAGAAATTCGGTCAACCGTATTCATGTCCGCGCTTTTTCGATACCTCCGAGGATCTATTGCGTCGCCGGCGATTTTTTGTCTCCCTTTTTCTCGATGTTCGGACCGATCCCTTGTCAATAGCATTCCCGCTCGTTAATACCTCGTCCGGTCAATAGTTCTCCTGCGGCTTTTCGCCCTTCTCTCTCTCAGCTTCCCCTACCTTTCCTGTTTCTATCTTTTCCCCTCCTCTCTCTCTCATCTATATATATGTACGCCGGCACATAGATACTCTGCCAGATACGTGTGTTTATATCACATTATGTACTGTCGCGTGTTGGTCTACATATCTATAGCTTATGTATGAAATATACGCGTTATACTCCCGCGCGAACATGTACATGTTGTACTCTCGGATGTACGAGGTGGTGGCGAAGAAGTAAACGACACGCGTACCCTTTACTTCCTTCGCGCGCCCCGTACGCAGGAGGGTTCTCCTTGGTGTACCTGAGTAAATTTAATTGCGTGCCTTATATCGGGGCGAAACGAGCTTAACTTGCTAGAGAGCAAAGCAGCCTCTTTGTATTATTTTCCTTATTTCGCGCGATCTCATACGTATCTCGATCGATCTGGAATCGTCGTCGCGATCACTTCTCCACGGAACGTGATTTTTGACGACGTAGGTGTGTCTTTGCAGAGAGGCTGGGAGGAAGAAGAGACAGAGATCTCCCGTCGAATTTTTTTTCGGGAACACCCTGTTTGTGAACGCCCTTCCCTTTTACTACCTTCTCCTCCCCCTCCTCTCTCTCTCTCTCTCTCTCTCTCTCTCTCTCTCTCTCCCCCCCTTTCTCCCCCTTTCTATGTAATGCGCTTATGTATTACATTATGTGCTGGATACTTTTGTACATGGCCAGTTAGATATACGAACGGAAGGAGGACGCGGGCGGAGCTGTCGGTGGCTACACGTTCACGCTCATGCGCGCGCGCGTTCACGTGCACGAAACGACGTTGACGACGTACATAAGCGTCCGTACGCTAGTCCACACACCTATATTCATGTACACGTACACGTGCACACGTCGATCGGTGCACTTGTCCGTGCCCCGCGCGTTCTGCCAGTGACGCTCAACCGATCGTAAACTCCACCGGCGAGATGGCAAGCGCAACTTTTTCGAGATTTTCGAGAGAGATAGAGTTGTCTTCAATTAAATTTTGATTTTTTTTTGTACGACAAAAATATTTTCAAGATTAATAATTATTTCGAATAATACATTAATCAGACACAAAATATATAGACAATTTCGAATGATAAATGTAAAATCGACTAATCGTTTTGAAAAGCATCACTTTTTTTTATTATTGTGTACGGGATAAAAATTTTGATATATTTCTCTAAGAATCTCCGCTTTGCAATTTTAATCGGCTGTACAATTTACTTTGCGTATATATAAATATGTTAATTTGACGCGAATAAGATATCTTAAACTTAAAAAAATAATTTGTTATAAAGATTTATTTCCAGTGAATTTTTGCGTATCGACAGACACGCGCATAAAAAAAACCAACATTTACATGTCAAGACTTTTGCTCGCAATAATTTTTCCACGTGCGTCGCGATAGACGATTACGTAATGCTGCGTAGTTTATCGCTCACGGACACGTACGTATGCATATACGCATGTAAAAAAATGCTTTGAGACCGTCGTGAAAAAAATACTTCGTTTGACGGTAAATATTGTACCGCGGACACAGATAAACAATCGATGTTGATTTATACCGTATCGGCTCCTACCTAAATATTACACGCTCGTAACGCGTACGTACACACATACGCGTGTGCATACGCATCGTATATACACATTGGAATTTTCGTGAAAAACTATGGAAAACCGCAAGAAAAACGTCCGTTCGCTCGTTCCCCTCTCGTTTTGCCGCCGTTTCTCTCCCTCTCTCTTTCTCTCTACTATATACGGTATAAAATAATAATGCGTACCGTTGTCAGGCCCGCCTTTAATATAACCGACGACTACTTTCATCACACCACAGGACCCGTTACGTCTAGTTTCCTCCTCGCGGTTAGCGAGTCCCGAGTGGCGACGGGCCATCGCCCCGGGCGGCACCCTTAGCGCGGTTACGGCCTCGTTGCCCGTAAACTCGAATCGAGATTTAAGCGATGTATGCTAATACGGGACTTAGTATGCGCCGCGGTGGCCCCGCATTATGAAGATTTTCAATTTTACGCTGCCACAACGGCGAATAAATATTTGCCGCGATGCCACGACCCCTGTGTTACGACCCCCCCTATCCCCCCTTTTCGCCGTTGATCGTTTGGCTAATGCCATTAACACTTGTGCGGTTCACCCTTTCTCGTTCTTCTTCTCCTCGGACAGCGACAGACTAATGATCGTCTTTCTCTCTTTCTCTCTCTCTCTTGCGTGAATTTAATTTATATATATATTACTATTCTTTATTTAAATTTATGATTATTTTTTAAAGAGACACAGAAGAGTTTGTTAAAATATTTAAAAAGGAAATGAACATTTATTAACATTTTTTCGCGTGATCGAATGTTACAGAACATACTTTAGCGGAGGCTTTTGTAAATTCTTTGATCTCTGTGCGATCAAATTATGATATTTATCTGATTATATGATACTTCTTTTCTTGATGTTAATATACAAATATAAGCTTTGGTTGATGACAATGCGTAATTATGATAAAGGCGGAAAACAACATCCTTGGTTGAGAATTGACTTGACTAATGTTATATAATGTTATATAACATCGCATAATGTCGCGTATTACTAAGTTAGTTTATGTTAATTATTCATCGAATGTGTCTCTATTTCTTGATCGAGACGAGATTTATTAGTCGGATGGCTTTAGTTTTTTAAAATCATTATCTTTAAAATTATGAGATCTTTTTTTTAATGTAATAATTAATCAAATTTAATTTATCCTTGGGCGACACTCAGATTTTATTTCAAAGTTTAATCGTAGTCACTTTATTGTTTAGGGAAGTGAATCATTATACAATTCTACATTAGCAGATATTCGCGAAAATGTTGTAATCATTCGATCGATCTTTATGCTGAAAACGAGATAATTGAAAGATGGAGTGAAAGAAAGAATAAATTTTAGATTCCAGCAGGATAAAATTTTTCGAACGAAGTACCATACTTTGCTTTCGTCTGATTTTATCGTCGGATTCTCTCGCTCGTTAGAATCGCGCTAAACAACATCCTCGGGAAACAATGTAACTTAATAAGAGAAATTCGTGCGGCGCGAGTAATATCGCCTGAGAAAACTCGCCTCATTCACCTCGCCGCGACCTTGACGAGGGCGTTTCCGTGGAAATGGTACGTACGTATCCTCCGCCGCGTATTCTTTCCCTCGGGACACTCTATATACACTCGCTCGTGTATACAGCGAGTGTAGATAGCTATCTCGACGGCGAATCTATTGGCTAAGCAGTGGGTGTAGCTGCGGTTATAAAACCACAACGAGACGAAGCCGGGTTATGTTTTACGAAAGGCGTCCGCAGGATCGTCGGTCGTTCGTGGCCCGACGTTCTCATTCATCGTTTTATGCAACTCCAAGCTTTAATCGCTCCGCCTTCCTCTGCTTATGCATAAGTTAACCCCCCAGGTACATTTGTATAGTGGTGTCAAAATCGTCGAGTTATGGCACGCACGCTCCCACGTCTTCTCGAAAATTGTTTCGTACACAGTTGATCGTCGAACTGCGTTTTTTTTTTTGTTAACTACGCAAGTGTTTTATTTTTTTATCTCGTACGTATCTCGATGGACGCGAATCTTAATCGTTTCGTAATGTGTTGCATAAAGAGTGACGCCCAAAATGGCCTAAATAGTTAATTATTGTGATGCACAATCAATAGCGATAATAAATCCCATTAAAAAATTTTATTTTATCAGTGAACAGAAGTGGCATAAAAATGTGTCAATTTCCTCTTATTGTCATCTACAATAGACTTGAATGAACTTTTTATTGTGAAATAAGCAATTTTTATTATATCTTATTGGCCCATAACACAGTAAAAGTATATATAATCAGTAAAAATTAACTTTATCTGATATTTTTTTCATATTTTTTAATTTCTGCTCAAAAAGATTTTCTGGGCATCACTCTTCATAATTAATCGAAAAAATTGCAATTCGACATAATTTACCAGAAAATTATGTCGAATAATAAATTTCGATCAAATTGTTTCTCGTTGACATTACCGTATTTCATTTCGGCTGATAGTATTATCGGGTGTCGCGTAACACTGATATGGTCAATCGACGTAGACCCAAATTAGGGGGTTGTGACATCCTCGTTATCATTACTGCGAAGCGGTAACTTAGTTAGTCTTCGCAATTACGTGCAACATCGATGAAAAGGCCGGTCTTCTCGCTGCACTCTCGGACCTCTTTTGCCTAAGCGAGTCTCGCGAATGCATTGAACGTTATTGCATTACGGCTCCCTTTGCGAAATACCGCGGATGTTGCGCTTTGCAAGTGCGAATACTTGACGATGACAATTCGTAAGACGTACAATTGGAATCTCAAAAATATATCGAAAATAATTCCGACACGAAATTACATGATGAAGTTGCAAAGTACTAAAGTTTCATTTAGTGGTGGGATCAAGTTCAATATGTACTAAAAATCCAAGTTAAATCCAATAAGTAAGTTTCAACTTCTAGAATTCGAATAATACTCATAAAAAATAATATTTTACTATAATATTGTACTTGCGAAATATTTGAATCTAGAACGCAGTTATATTCGAATTTTAGATACGAGTATCTGCAAGCTAGTTTTATTCGTCGCAAATTATGTAATTACATATAGGGTAATAAAACATTATATAATCAATAATCTTGATACTACAAGCTATGCTGTGAAAAGAAATCGAAGGCAGCAGAGAAAATGTTACAATATTAATTTTAAAGTCGCGTTGTTAAATAAAACTTTGGAAGTCTGATGGATGACATCTGTCATTTATTTTTAAAAGATAAAATAAGACAAAATAAATTAAAAAACAAATTAAAATAAAGACACATGTTATGGGCATATTATTTATTTAAATACATGTATCATTAAACTTAAATTAAAAGAAAAAATTGTTGACATGCGAGAAAAATGAAAATTACAGATTTGTGGCTAATGTCATCAGCGCGATCATTCCAGGGTTTTAAATGATTTCTGAATGACGGAACGATGACGTTTTGTCCTCATTTCAAATTATCAATAAAATCAAAACTTTTTTTCGCGTAACGAATCGTACCTCAATGACTCGCTTTCACTTTTGCTCTACGGAACTGAATGAGAGATGTACGAAATTGTTCGGTAAGCTTTCGCCGTAAATTGGAACGCGACTCGCTCGCTCGTTGGGGGTTGCAACCGGTTCTAATTAAGAAACAGAGCGGCACGGTAATTGGCTTCCGCGATGCGCCCGTGATGAATGGAATGTTTTTATCCTGAACGAAAGGAGCAGCCATAAGTACCCGTCGTCGTAAGTGCCTTTGATTCGAGGAGAGCGCGCGCGCCTCTCTTTCTTTAGCGATGCTAGTGGCCTGTTGCATGCCACCGTTGCTTATACCGGCCCTCCGGTTATGCACCGGGCGTGTTTCTTGAGCCGCTCCTGCGGCTCACGATGATCGATTTAAGCTCGGTTCACACTCGTCGGGGGCTCGACGCGCGCGTGTGTCCCGCAGTCTCTTTCTCTTCCACAGACGTCGACAAAGTACTCTCAACAAGTCACCGCGCACCTTCCCTCACGCCTTGTCTACCGTGAGCGCTCGTAATCCGTCATGGAGCGGCGAAATTGATTAATCGAACATTTCGCCGATATTCACCTCTAACGAACATGTAACACGAGCGTGAGACGGATTACCTCCGAAGGGAGGCTTACCTGCTTACGTACGAGCGTCGGCGTATTATTACCATCCGACTGAATGTTAATACTTCTTGTAGGTTTCTCATTATCGTCGTGTTCGATTTTCCTGACAATGAAAAAAAACACTTTATATTTTGGAAAAAAAAAATAAATAAATAAATAAAAGTTAGTATGAGATGAATGATGTGAGAACACGTTTAGATTAATCCTTACTTTGTCCGGAATTCGCGAGATATTAATAAATTCTTTTTCTCCTCGAAAGATTATATGCCAGACGAAGGAAGAGCGAAATTAATGCACTCGTGGGCGAAAATGTCAATCGTGACGTGCGCGCGCATGATATCGTGAGAGGAGCGTGGACCACGCTCGAGAGATTGGAAACAGTGCATTCCATTAAAATCATTCGCCGGGGGTGGAAAGTTGGGCGAACACTTCGACACGCCATACTTCACGGCGTTCGATTCAGCCAACAGATAACTCGGGCGATTTACGTACCTGCGAATCTCGCGCGATCCCGACAAGACTTTGCGACTTTACGATCATTGCGAAGGAATTTTTTTTCTTTTGAGATTGAATTTTGGACTGCAAAAGAATCGTGAAAATTCTTAATATAATAGACAATTTTCAGACTTACGTCGAGTATATATCATGAAACTTTGAATACGACTTATTTTTCCAGAGAATTGTATATTTTGCGTTACGATAAAGCATATGTTAATAATATGTTAATTCTATTCTATTTCGACATGTAAGGCGCGCATAAGATCCTTATTTCGTCGACAAATAATGTCGGTCAAGGGTCGTAGGAACCATTTAAACTCGCGCGGAGACTCGGAGAATCTTGCTCCAAATATAACGAAGTTTCAGCGACAACGACATGTACTATACACGATAGTTTCATGGCGTCATCTCTCCCTTTCTCTCTTCTCTCTCTCCTTTCGCGCTTCTCGCTCGTCGAGCCGCATCTACGGAGGTGGCATCCGCGGGGTGGCTGAGGAGACCCTCTGGGAGAAGAGGGATGAGACGATGGCCCTCTGCAGCGGCCAGAGGGGAAACACAGGACAATACTATCCCCGCTGATTCAGTTTATGGCTGATCATTCGACCCTGGACTCTCTCTTGCTCTTCCTCTCTCTCTCTGTCTCATCTTCTATGCTTCCTCCCTCTCTTCTCACTCTTCCTCACGCGTTCTCTTTATCTCTTTGTATGTATATATATATACATATAACATACATATATGTATATATAAATGCATATATGTATGTACGATGTACACACGTACGCACGCACACATGTACGCGTACATGTACATCCGTGTAAATACTCGGATGTGCGAGCAAATATGTAGATACTTGTGTGCACATAGCCCAGCATGTATCACCTAGCTCTATGTGCCATTCGTTGGTATATACGCGGACATGAGCCGTGTGCGCGCATACGATGCGCCGCATCATACATGCATACATGTATGCGTGTGTACGCGCGCGCGCGCGCATAAGTTATCTCTCTCTCTTTCTCATCGTGCACAACTCGCGATGTGCACGTGCTCCTCTCACGTTCGCGTGTGTCGCGCGCAAAAGCCGCGTGCACGCGCTTCTTCGCGCTCGTGTATGCCAGGTATGCGTTTACCGCGTTCCGCAACGAATCGCGACGGGGGAAAAGGGGAAGGGAAAGAGAGAGAGAGAGAGAGAGACGCGCCATTTCGTTTCGCGAGATGATACTCGCTCCCGTAATCTGCTCGTTATCCCGTTTGCTCTCGAGACGACGGCCGTCCGTCGAGAGAGAGAGAGAGAGAGAGAGAGAGAGAGAGAGAGAGAGAGAGAGAGAGAGAGAGAGAGAGAGAGAGAGAGAGAGAGAGAGAGAGAGAGAGAGAGAGAGAGAGAGAGAGAGAGAGAGAGAGAGAGAGAGAGAGAGAGAGAGAGAGAGAGAGAGAGAGAGAGAGAGAGAGAGAGAGAGAGAGAGAGAGAGAGAGAGAGAGAGAGAGAGAGAGAGAGAGAGAGAGAGAGAGGAGAGAGAGAGAGAGAGAGAGAGAGAGAGAGAGAGAGAGAGAGAGAGAGGAGAGAGAGAGGAGGGACCGCGAGGAGGATTCGTCCGATACCGGGCTGCGGATCGTTCGCGAATAAATTACGCGGCGCGCTTTATCGAGCGGCGGTGCGTTCCGTTCTCGCGCGCGCGGAACTACGTTATTTTTATGAAGTCCCGAGGAACCGGTTCCCCGTATATACGCGGGGAACGTTTTCCCCCCGACGTCAAATTTAAGCGAAACACGAGAACGTAAATTCGGCCGGCGATTGCCCCGCGCCTTTGACGTTAAGCCGCACTTTAAATTCCATTTCGATCTTAACCCGCGACCCATATGACAAGGACAATCGAATATCGACTTCGCGTGTTTCTATTTACCGATAATTCACGGTAAATACACTTTGCGGCCGTATCAGTTTTGAGGGCGACTCCGCGTTCTCGTATCTTAACGATGGTACCTAAAAAAAGGGAGGAACCGTAATTATAGACTGGGACCCTTCAAACTTATACCGAACTCAATGTTACGATAATATATTTGATATCGACAAAATATATAGTAATTTTTTTTTCACTGTGTATGCAATCTTAATAACACGACAGCTAAAAATAATTATGCCATGATGTGGAAATTTGATAGAGGTATAATTAAGCATCTCCGAAATTCTCGGAATAAAATTTTCAAGCACAGGTTTTTACGTCGGCCTCTAACATTTACCATAAATTTCTTTGCCAAATCGAGTACGTTACAATTTCCGCGCATTCTCATAACATCTCTTTTTTTCGCGAAACTGTTGATATTTCGAGGCGAATCATCCCCAAGGCGGGAAAGCTTCTCTATTCTGTCCTTCCGACATAAGCTCCGTGTAACGGAGTTCCTTTTCCGCTCATTCTGGCTTTCTTCCTTTGCATGATTGCGCACGACCTGGTGTCAAAATATTCCGCTGGATTAGGCCGAACCACCCACGTTCGAGATTATATTGCTATTGTCGGATTATATACACAGTGTGTACTCTACTTCTATCGATTAAATTTTAATGACGGAACAAGAAGCTTATTCATTTTAATCTCATTCTCAATTAAATTTTATTTTATTAAATTTATATATATAATTTAAAGGGTATTTAATACTGAATATTGTTAAAAATTTGCAACAAATAACGCGAAACAAAATATAATCAAGTGTAATAAAATAACGAGACATCCAATTTCCTTATTGCCATCTACAAGTGACTTGAATAGATTTCAGTTATGAATAATCAGTTTTTATTATTTTATTGATCCAAAATGATAACATGATAAAAATATATAAAAGTATATACAATCATTAAAAAATTAACTTTTATATGATATTATTTATTTCTGCTCAAAGAGGAGATGTTCTGAGCGTTACTCTTTTATCGATGAAAATTATTCAGATTTCAAGTAAAGAATTAATTACTGAAACTTTTTATGCGCGCGCATTTGAATCTTTAAGAGACTATCTCAAAATTTTTCTTGAGCAACGAAACTCGTCAATGGCAGCGAAATTGAATGCGATAGGAATGGGCCATACAATTATACATGAATCTCGTCATGTCGACCTCTGTTTTTCCCTCGATCTTCCTGCCTCCTCGAGTTTCCGCTGCGGGTGGCCGCGCACAATCCATCGCTATCTGGTTGATCTGGCCAGGGCGACACGGGGATCCATCAAAGGAAACACGCCGTTCTCATTTTCAGGATCTCTCTCTTTCTAGCTCTTGCCGTTTTCGCTCTTTTTTCAGTCGTCTTTTTTTCGAAATAGCGTTCTCGACGGTCGGCGCGCTCACAACGGAAATAATTCGCGTTGAGGCACCGTGCACTTAATTTTTTATCCAACGATTCTTTGACATACCTGGAATTCGCTTTTCCTCGACAAAATCGAGACATGATTTTAAATAATAGATAGATTTAATAATAATGAGTAAGATAAATTAAATAATTAATATCAGATAGACATTTAAATAGTATATAGATTAGATATTTTTACAATATTTTGTGACAGTTCAATATTGTGATTCGTATCCAGTTTAAGGATGCTTATTATTTCCAGTCGTCGAACGTAAACTTTGATCGTTTATTTTACGTTGATTTACGCTGGCGAGATAATAATTAATGCTAATGCATTCTCGAGAAGATATTGGAATTCGTCGCTAAAAAAGCCACTAAAATATTGATATTGATATACGCAAATATGGTTATTATATTGAGAGTGAATCAAAAGTAAGTTACGAAACACTGTTGCGACTGTTTCATATAAAAAAAGAAGGCAAGAAAAACAACGAGATAAGAGTAGTAGATGAGTATAAAGTAGTATTTAAGGAAAATTATGTCGTATTTTTCGCGTAACACATGCGTGAGAGCTTCTTTTTGTTCTCTTTACACGCGCTATCTAATTTAGCCGCTGAGATCTCGTGGAATTAGAATACGGTTTATTCGGCGTGTCAAAGGCTAATGAGTCGTTCTTCTCTAAAATATTTAACGGTACTTATTTACATTTTCCCGCTCCCTTCGCGACCAAACGTTGTCTCGCGTACGCGCGAATTTACAATTATCAATTTTCTTAGGACTTATCCTCGAACTTGTTAAGGAGCAGGTCGAGTTTCAACAGGAAGAAAGAGCTTATTATTTTTTTTTCTCTTTCTCTCTCTTTCCTCCCTAGTACTCTGCGTTGATACCACTGCTT